>NC_058520.1:288240185-288530185 GCF_904849725.1 Hordeum vulgare subsp. vulgare
CTGCCCTGGACTTGGTCGTTGGTGTTGTCAAAGAGGGGAAACGGGTGGAGGCGAGAACTAGCCGATGCTTGTCCCCTGGGGCTCGGGTGCACCCTGTAGCGCATCCAGAGCGTAGCTTTAGCATTCCACGGCATGCTGGCGCGCTCTGGCGCATCTTGGCCGTTCCTGGGGTCTCTCGGAGATTGGGTAGATGCTCCTTGGATGCTAGGAACTGAGAAGAATCAAGCTGGCCAAGGGGAGAGAGGTAAAGTGGTGTTGTGAGCCTTGATTCAAGAGCTAAAATAGAGATTTTGGCTCCCTCTCATTGAACGAGTGCTGGGCCTCTCATCTGCACTTGTGGAGGGGCACATGCAATCTGTGACATGAGTTTGGAGCGAAGGGAGTAATTGTGGTGGGTGCTAGATGTTGTTTTTCAAATCTGGCTGAAGGTGCTTGATGCATATTTGGGGAAGTTAACTTCCTCCAAATGCATTGAGAGTTAATAGGATTTTGTTTTGGATATAATTAGGAGGCTCTACCAAATTTGAGCTCCATTGGACAAGTTTGACAATGTAAACTTGAAAATACCAACAAATGGGCGGATCTGCATTCTTGTTAGAAGATGTGAGCAAATCAATTCCCAAAAATCCAAATCTTGGCATGATCTCCTTATTTGTGGTATTGAGCACTCCTGCAAAGTTTGAGATAAAATGGACAAACTTGGCAATGTAGAGTTGCTCCAACTTGAATCTGGACAAAAAGGGTTTCTGAATTATTTCGTGAATCAAATCACCTTGGATGGAGGTGAAACTTGGCATGCTCACCAAATATGGCATGTGGGACATGCTAGAATTTTCTGGAAATTTATTGAGAATATTTCCTTTGTAAATAATTCAAAAAGTCAAAATAGACAGAATTGGTTTTCAAAGGTCTTCTCAAATATTTTGAACAAGACTATAGATTGAAACCCTTATTTATGTAAAATATATGTCCTTTTGAGTATTCCCAAATTTTCTCAGATTTGTCTAAGGTAGAAAAATATTTTTTCACCCAGAAACACCATTTCTCGCCTTAGAAAAGGACATATAAATAATAAAGGAAAAAGAATTTAAAAATAATCATTTTATGGGTTTTAAGAGTTATATTAATATTAAAATCAAAATACAATCTTTGGGTGAAGGCACTCCCTTAAATTCAGGGACTTGCAGTGCAAACCCCAAAGCAAGGTTTTGGTTTACTAAAATAAATTAAGAAGATTTTTATGGAAGTAATATTTTATAAAAATTGTTTTTAGAGGTCTACTCACAATCACACATACAAACAATGACAATCAAGACACTCATAGCATTTACTTAATTTTTTTAATTTATACCAAATTTTGAAAGAAGGACAAAGTGATGTGAAAACAGGGTGTGAGAGTGTGAGTAGTCCACTTGTCCTTGTGTTGAAACTACACGACGTTGTGGCATACCAGTTTCCGAGGTTCAAAGAACTTACTAGGAAAGGTGTTTTCCAAAGTCTTCTCAATAAGAAGCTTAGTCCACATAACATGAGAAACATCCAGAGGATCCACTCGAACCTTGAATTTATGAAACTCGTAGTAAAAAAGCATGTCAACCTAGTAAGTGTGGACCAGATTTAGATTTCCAACACGGGGCAACAAGGTGTGGCGGAAGAAGCGGCGCATGATATCAAGGAATGGTTCCAGCACCCAAGTGGATTTGCCTGTAGTAGAGGAGATCTTCTTAGTGTTGTAGATGTACATGGCTTGCTTGTGAGTAGCAGCAAACTCATGGTGTGGACGGTAACCCAAAGGGTTGCCGAGTCCCTTATCCTCAATGTTAAGCAGATGCATGAAAGACTTTGAGGGAGCAGAAAGTAACCTGCCATTGGTCATCCATGATAGAGTCCTGGTCTCATCAGTTCCCAGGTGAACCATGACAAAAAACACAACAATAATCTCCCCATCAAAGTATTTGTTGAACTACATAATGTCGAGAATGCCTATCTTGTCATAGGGTGAAAGAGTAGTCCCGAAGTACCTTTCATTGTGCTACAAGTATTCAACATCAACAGATTTGACATGCGGACCAAATATGTTCTCCCTTGGCTTCAGAGTGTCATTGTAGATGGACAATTGCTTCCAGTTCCAGAAGGGACGGTTGCACATTGAAGGATCCTAAGGTTCAACATAGGTATCGATCTTGCGGGACATCCAAAAGTCCTTAGCCTTCAGCGAAGCCATGGATTGGGACTTCAAGGGCCTGACAGCACTGCGCTTCCCCTTGGATTTAGATGCAGAACGACTGACCTTCTCGGCGGGAACATACTCCTGTGGTTGACTTGAGCTATCAGCCGCAAATGAACGGTACCTCTTCGTGCTTCCATGGCTGGGATTCATTCTATGCTCGTGAGGAGCAGAGCTGCCACGTCCTGATATCTGAAAACACAACCACACGAAAGCACGGGAAAAAATGTGGGGACCCCGACTGACGAGTCGAGATCGCCGAATGAACGTGCTTAGTGATCCCAGAGATCGATGCTCACCGAGCACATATATACTGAATATTAAGAGTCTTACATCCAACATACCGAAATAATACATCAAATGACCATTGAGGTCAAGTTCACATAGGTAGGGCCTATAAGGCCAAATCACACCGATACTTCTACTAGCCAAATCACATAGGTAACCATGCCATCAGCCTAAACCAACATGTATTCTGCCTGAGAAGCGTCCTAGTTCGCAAGTCCGTCTCCGATGACGAATTCTTATCCAAACTCCAGTCCTTCCATGTCTGGTCAATGACAGAACTAGTGGCAAGCCAATGAGTACTTTGAATGTACTCGCAAACAACCCATGATATGGATAATGCAGTATGTATGATAACAAGTAATATGCAGTATTGGTGGATAGCAACTTGCTTGTAAATAAATACGATAATAGATGGGTGTGCAACATAAGCTAGATGGTATTTAGAAGAACTGGTTACAGATATCAACATATCTGTTGTGGGCTGAACTCTTCGGGTTCACCCAGTATGCGAAGTCACCAAACTTGGTCATATCATCTCTTACACAGATAAATCCTTGAACACACACTTGGTTTATGCGGAAACGACTGGACGTAGTTTAAGTAGGATTACCCAACTGTGCTTGTCCATGGACATGGCTATTCAAATAGTTTGACACTCTGCAGAGGTTGTACGTTGTACCCACAAGATCCGAGAAACTTCTGTGTCATCCACGACTCACGGTATATAACATACCCGAGGTAAGTACCCCATCAATTACTTTCCCCTAACGATACTAGACAAAGAGTTCCACTCGATTGGTACCAAACCCACATGATCTACGTCTTACGAGCAACAACCTTGGATAGTATCATGCATGCGGGGACCAACGGTGTTCCTGGAGGATGTAAAAACGACATAGTTGACCAATCTCGTACGACCCCATCACGAGAGTGACCACATATCACTCCCGCCACTAGTAATGTGGCTCTTTGCTAGCACCGACCAAAGTAATCAACAAAGCCCCGTCCCATAAAGGGGTAACATGGTCAGAGATGTAAGGTTGGCACGGTCAACACATCATAAATCTAATCCTGTTTCCGAAACCACCCACACCAAATATACCCGGTGCACCACTTCTTCACAAGTGGCCACCTATCTCATCATCACCCTCGGGCATTAGTGGCACCCGACGGGGTTTTCATAAACCTTTGATATTTGCCATCATCATGCTCATAATTCTACTATGCTTAGCTATACTTGTCAACATGATATTAGCGTGACCCTCATAGGTGGTAGGATCATGCTCAAATGCAAGTGCTGTGCAGGAGCCATCGGAAACATCATACCAATGATTTACCGAATACTCATGATCATATGCAACGGAAATAATTTCTCTACTAGCGTGCAATATAATATTTTACTCAAACATGGTCAAAGGGCTGCTTGCCTTGATCAACTAAGTATCCGGGGTCTTCGGGGTCTTCGAGTCCAACTCCTTCGTCAAACGTGGTATCTATCGTCATAGTAATTTTAAGAATGATAAGTAGCCCCCTCAAAAACAGAGCACAAACTCACTTTAAAAATGTTGCCCTATTCTGATAAATCTATATTATAATTTTGAAAATATTTGTCTCTGGTTTTGGTAAAACATTATTTTTAAAATTAAATTTAACAGAAGCTAAAGTATTCAAAATAAGCCTTTCAATTTTGTCTATACAGAAAAGTTGTGATAAAAATTTGGTAATTAGAGAAATTGTGGTGGAAAATAATTAAATTATATTGGATAACAAATTCTACAAAAATATTTTAAAATAGGATTAAAACAGAAAAAGAAAAAGGGCTCAGCCCTTGCCTAGCTCGGCCTGTGGGTGGGCCGGCCCAGCTGGCCAGCCAGCCAGCCAGCCCACGCGCACGCGCCGTCAGGTTTAATCCTAACGGGCGGGCCCCTGTGTTTAGCGGCTTAGAGGAGAGAGGGGGGGGGTAAAGAAAAGCCACCGACAGGTGGCTCCACCTCTGGAAAGAGGGGAGGGGAGGCACGCCGGTGGCGACACCGACTCCCTCGAGCCCCAAAGACAATAGAAATGGAACGAGCACGTCGTCGCCTACCTACTGGTGGTCGAAAGGATGACGGGGAGGCCCTGGTTCGCCAGTGACGAGGTAGCTGCAGTGGAGGTGAATCGGGAGGTGAATGAACTGGGTGCTACGAGCAGGGATTAGCTCGGGGAAGTGGTGGGGAAGCTTCCTGATCTCAATACGGTCATGGAGGAGGATAGAATAGCGTTGGAGCTGGCCTATAGCCTGAGATCTACGCAGCTCCGAAGCGGTGGGGCCTCGGTCGATCTCGAGCACCAGAGCTCGTTGTGCACGAATGGAGTGGTTAGGGGTTCGATTTATGCTCTGGAGGAGTGGGCTGAGGGTGTTGCAGCAAGGGGAAAGGCCTATTTATAGGCCCTTGACAGTGCACCGAGCGGGAAGTGTCAGTTGTTTCACCGTGGCTCGCAGGAGGGGCAGAGAGAGCTTGGGGTCGAAACCATGGTATTGCGGACATGGTTTAGGACCCGTGTGACTCATTGAGAGGGAGAGGGAGCGAGGAGGAGCGTGCATGCGTGGCCACATTCTTCTGGTCGAATCTGGCGTGTGCGCGCATGCGTCACTCCGGTCAACAGAGCGAGGGAGGAGGGGCCCTGAGGCTGCCCTGATGCAGGAGGGTTGTCGGGGACGCGGAGAGGCATCAAGGGGAGGCTTGAACCGGCTGGGGCTGGCCACCTTTACCTCGGGTGTGCCCTGTAGCATGCCCAGAGCGCAGTTTCGGCATGGCACGGCATGCTGGCGCGCTCGGGGGTGCCTTGACCGTGTCTGGCGTGTCCTGGGGCTGCGCTGGAAGATCCTTAGTCGTTTGAGAGCCGAGAGGCTCCCTGTTGGTCAAGGTAAGTGATTAAAGAGATGATGTCACACTTGAACCAGAAACTAAAATGGGGATTTTAGCGCTTCTGCTTGGAATCAGAGAGGGGCCACTCTTCTGCAGTTGGGGAGTGGTGCTGGCTGCTTAGTCCATGAGTTTGGAGGAAAGTGTATGGGTGTGGAGTGAGGACAGAGCTATTTTACTAAGATGGGAGAAGTTGTTCAACAGGTGTTTGGCGTAGCTACACTTCACCATTGGTTATGAAAGTTAATATGATTAAGTTTGATGCAAAAATAGGATGCTCCACCAAATTTGAGCTTCATTGGACAAGTTTGGCAATGCAAATTTGAAATCACCCCCAAATGGGCAGATCTGTCCCTTCCAAAGAGAATATGGGTAGATTACCCCCCGCAAATCCCTTTTTTGGCAGACACTCCTCATTTGGGGTGTTGAGCACTGCTGCAAAGTTTCAAACCATTTGGACAAACTTTGCTATGTAGAGTTGCTTCAACTTGATTCTAGACACACAGGGGTTTAGGATTATTTGGTGAACCAAACCACCTTGGAATGAGGTGAAACTTGGTGTGGCCACCAAATATAGCTTGGGAAGGTTGGTGGAATTTTCTAGGAATTTATTGGATCAAAAGGTCAAAACAGATAGATTAGGTTTTCAATGGTTTGCTCAAATATTTTGAACATAAATAGGGGTTGGAAATCTTATGTACGGAAATAGTCAAGAACAAGAAAAAGAATCTTTTCAAAATATCATGCTATAAAATATGTTTTTTGGATCCACTCATTCAAGCATACATACAAACAATGACAATCATGACACTGTTAGCATTTGTTTAGAAAGTATTAATAAGCTGAGATTCTGAAACTACAGTTGAAGTGAAGTAAAAAAAGGGTGTGACAGACCTATCCCCTTACAAGAATCTCGTCCCCGAGATTCCTAAGCTAGGTGCTAAAAAAGTGCGGAAATTCGGATCAGAGATAGTCTTCACGCTCCCATGTTGCTTCCGCTTCGGTGTGGTTGCTCCACTGAACCTTAAAGTACTTGATGGTGTGGCTTTTGGTGCAACGCTCTGCGTCATCCAAGAAGCGCATCGACCTCTCACGATAAGTGAGATCACGTTCGAGGTCAACGGCTTGATGGTCAATGTCCTTATAAAGTTCAGGGTGGTTCAGCGCTTGTAGGTACTTCCGAAGTTGTGACAGGTGGAAGACGTTGCGCACACCCGAAAGTTCCGGAGGTAGCAACTTCTCCACGCCTTGTCGTGATCTTAAAAGGTCAAATGAACCTTGGAGCAAGTTTCCCCCTGACGTGGAAACGCTTGGTTCCCTTGAGAGGTGTGATGCGGAGGTACACCTGGTCTTCGGGATTGAACTCCACTTCTGTGCGGTGAGAATCCGCATAGCTCTTCTGTTGCGACTTGGCTCCTTTCAAGTTTTCCCGGACAAGTTGCACTTTGTCTTCTGCTTCACGAAGAACTTCTGGCCCGAAAATCGACCCTTCACCAGTTTCGGACTAGTTGAGCGGGGTGCGACACTTCCGTCTGTATAGCACTTCAAATGGGGCCATCTAGAGACTGGATTGGTAGCTGTTTGTCGGGAAAACAACACCTATTGGAAGCTCTGAGGTTCCCTTGATCGTTCGGTGAAGGGAGAGAGGTGGGTGCCGAGAGCGGAACTTGTGATTAGCACCGGCAAGGTCGTTTACGCAGGTTCGGGCCGCTTGGCGCATAAAACCCTACTCCTGCTTTGTTTGTATTGGGGGCTTACAGTACGATTATTTGCTACAATAATTTAGTTGGCGATTAGGGAGTCTAAAAACCCAAAAGGTCCAACCCCTAGAAATGAGCCTTGGGCCTCCTTTTATAGGCAAAGGGGTCACCAACAGTGTCCTCACGGGATGCATAGTGAACGGGGTTCACCGCTTATCTTTCTACTATGGTGTCAGGAGCAGTAAATGCCTTGGCAGGCCCCCTGACCAGCATCAAGGTGGCTTTGACACCTACCCAGGTGTGTTGAAACCTGGGCTTTGTGCTGGCGCATGAAGCATGCGCTGGAGTGGTAGCGGTCGGTGGCACAGTGGCAGGAGGGACACCTCGCGGGCGAAGGGAGCCTGCCGGCCTGGCGTCCTTGCCTATGGCCTCATCCATCTTCCTGGCAAGCGTGGCTAGCCAGGGTCTTGGACATCTTCCCAGCAAGGAGGGCCTGCCGGGCCTTGCAAGTCTTCCCAGCAAGGAGGGCTCGTCGGGGTCTTGTGATTCTTCCCGGCGAGGAGGGCTCGCCGAGGCCTTGTGAGTCTTCCCAGCGAGGAGGGCTCGCCATGGTCTTGTGAATCTTCCCCGCGAGGAGGGCTCGTCGGGGCCTTGTAGCCTGGGCTGGTTCATCACACCTTTGGTGGTGCGTGGTATTGGCGATCGTGGGGTTTACCTTCCCGTCGGTTGTCTTAGTGTGTTCCCGCCAAGCGTGTTGCTGGTGCACGTGCACAAGTCTGGGCAGAGGAGACCCCAGTCTCTAGTGCACCAATAGGAGCCCTCGGGCCTGAGCCACACACACAAGCGAGGCATCGTTGGGCCAGGCCCAAAGTGGTGCACGAGTTTCTGCTTGGCAGCTTGGAGCCGTTGCGAGTGGGCCTTCCCACGTCATGCATCGAGCACGCGAGGTGGAGAGGTGTGCGCACAGTGGCCTGCCCACCTCCCGAAGCATTACTGCCACACGTGAGGCATGCACAGTATCGGTTAGGAAAGTGGCGTTCCTGGCCTTAAAGGTTGCAGTCATGGCAGGGCCCACCCCCGCATGCATTGGTGGAGTAGGGTGGTTCCATGTTCGCACGTGATTATGAGTGATTGGGCTAGAGGGCGGCGGTTTCTGGAGTGAGCAGAGCTAGCTCCTGCACCTCACCCTACAAATTAGGAGGTTTGCGAGGGGGTTTTGCTCATCCATCCAACTCTTGAAATACTGAGCATCTCCAGCTTGTGTTTGTAGTGTCTTCTTCAGCTTCTAGTGGCGCTCGCCCCTAACCATGGCTAGGGGACGAGGGCGGCCACCATCGGCCTCCAGGACGGCAAGAGGATCCCATTCGGATCATGCCACAGCTTCAGGGGCCGCAGCTGCGGAGGGCGGCCCGAGCGCCCGAGGTGGCGGAGGGGCGAGGGGCCGCGGTCACCGCGGAGGCCGTGGCTGGGAAGGCGGAGTGCTACTCCACCATCCATGTTTTCTCCCCAAGCGCTAGCTTCTCCATCATGGTGCGGGCAATCGGACGGGCTGGCGCTGGAGTTCTTCGTGGAGCTGCACGGTGTTCCTAGGGGCTATCTGCACCTCCCTCGCCCCTTTGTTAGGGCGAAGGAGGTCGCCAAGACTCCCGTCTTGTGGTTGCGGGCGTACGGTTGCTCCCACGGCGCTATGCACGTGCACATGGTGTACCCGAAACGTCACTCCATGCTGCTCGGGCGGTGCTGGAAAGCCTTCGCCCGCGCCCACAGCCTCGAGGATGGGCATGTCCTCCGCTTCAAGCTAGCGGAGGACAATATGCTATCCATAAAGTTTTATGGGTGCTCACTTGTGCGTCTCGGCTGTTGCGAAGAGAGCTTGAGCAGCGTCGAATGTTCCTCCTCGATCGATAACAACGAGAAGGATAGCGGTGGCGGTGGCGCTCTTGGCAGGTCAGGTTCTCGGGGCGTTAAGTCAGAGCACGACACCCCGAGCTCTAACTGACCGCCGGCCGAGCCGCCGAGGCCCGCTCACGCCTCTCCCCCGCCCGGTGGGGTTACCTTGCCGGAACCAGCATCGATGCCTCGTCATTTAGGAAGCGCGATTGTGTGCTCCGGATTCTTCATCCCTTCCGGTCACCCTGTCCTCCGGCCCCGTTCTCCTCTGTTTAGTGCTGGTCCATGAGAAACCAGCCTGGGTTGCGCCATGGGCCATCCCGCTTTTTGTCTTCTTGAACTTCTGTCCAGCAAGCATGTCCCTCGCCAAAAGACAGTATCATAGGTTAGAGTAGTATAACTCATCCATGTAATATGTCTAAGTTCGCCCCAAACAGATGAATGAAATGTTGTTTCTGTTGGAAATATGCCCTAGAGGCAATAATAAAATAGATATTATTGTATTTCCTTGTTCATAATAATCGTTTATTATCCATGCTAGAATTGTATTGATTGGAAACTCAAATACATGTGTGGATACATAGACAACACACTGTCCCTAGTGAGCCTCTAGTTGACAAGTTCATTGATCAAAGATGGTCAAGGTTTCCTGGCCAAAGGCAAGTATTGTCACTTGATAACGGGATCACATCATTGGGAGAATGATGTGATGGACAAGACCCAAACTATAAACGTAGTATATGATCGTGTCAGTTTATTACTACCGTTTTCTGCTTGTCAATGTATCTGTTCCTATGATGATGAGATCATGCAACTCCCGGACAACGGAGGAATACCTTCTGGGTGATCAAACGTCGCAACGTAACTCGGTGACTATAAAGGTGCTCTACAGGTATCTCCAATGGTGTCTGTTGGGTTGGCATGGATCAAGATTGAGATTTGTCACTCCGTGTGACGGAGAGGTATCTCGGGGCCCACTTGTTGTAAATATGCCCTAGAGGCAATAATAAAATGGTTATTATCATATTTCCTTGTTCATGATAATCGTCTATTGTTCATGCTATAATTGTATTAACAGGAAACATTAATACATGTGTGAATAAATAGATCAAATGTGTCCCTAGCAAGCCTCTAGTTGGCTAGCTCGTTAGTCAATAGATGATCATGGTTTCCTGATCATGGGCATTAGATGTCATTGATAACGGGATCACATCATTGGGCGAATTATGTGATGGACAAGACCCAATCCTAAGCATAGCACTAGATCGTATTGTTCGTATGCTAAAGCTTTTCTACTGTCAAGTATCTTTTCCTTCAACCGTGAGATTGTGCAACTCCCGGATACCGTAGGAGTGCTTTGGGTGTATCAAACGTCACAACGTAACTAGGTGACTATAAAGGTGCACTACGGGTACCTCCGAAAGTGTCTGTTGGGTTGGTACGAATCGAGATCGGGATTTGTCACTCCGTGTGACGGAGAGGTATCTCTGGGCCCACTCGGTAGAACATCATCATGAGCTCAATGTGACTAAGGAGTTGGTCACACGATGACGTGCTACAGAACGAGTAAAGACACTTACCGATAACGAGATTGAACAAGGTATAGGTATACCGACGATCGAATCTCGGGCAAGTTCTATACCGACAGACAAAGGGAATCGTATACGGGATTGATTGAATCCTTGACATCGTGGTTCATCCGATGAGATCATCGTGGAGCAAGTGGGAGCCACCATGGGTATCCAGACCCCGCTGATGGTTATTGGCCAGAGAGGTGTCTCGGTCATGTCTGCGTGTCTCCCGAACCCGTAGGGTCTACACACTTAAGGTTCGATGACGCTAGGGTTATAGGGAATTGTTATACGAGGTTACCGAGAGTTGTTTGGAGTCCCGGATGAGATCCCGGACGTCACGAGGAGCTCCGGAATGGTCCGGAGGTAAAGTTGATATATAAGACGGATGGTTTCGGATACCGGAAGTGTTTCGGGCATCACCGGTAACGTACCGGGACCACCGGAGTTGGCCCCGGGGGACCACCGAAGGGGGGCAACGACCCCGGGAGATAAGGTGGGCCAAGTGGGGTGGGAACCAGCCCCTAGGTGGGCTGGTGCGCCTCCCCACTCAGCCCATAGCGCAAGGGAGAGAAAAGGGGGGGCAAACCCTACGCCAGGTGGGCCTAAGGCCCACCAGATGGTGCGCCACCCCCTCCTCCCCCTTCTAGCCGCTGCACCTCCCATCTGGGGGGGCTGCCGCAGCCCCTAGGGTGGAACCCTAGGGGTGGCACCCCCTCTCCCCTCCCCCTATATATATCGGGCACTTTTGGCCATTGAGACACACGGTTTTTCCTCTCTATCGGCGCAGCCCCGCTCCTCTCCCTCCTCCTCTCTGCCGGTGCTTGGCGAAGCCCTGCCGGGAGACCTCGTCTCTCCATCGACACCACGTTGTCATGCTGCTGGAGTTCTTCCCCAACCTCTCCCTCCCCCTTGCTGGATCAAGGTGCGGGAGACGTCACCGGGCTGCACGTGTGTTGAACGCGGAGGTGCCGTAGTTCGGCACTAGATCGGAATCGCTGCGAGTACGACTCCTTCAACCGCGTTCTAGCAACGCTTCCGCTTAGCGATCTTCAAAGGTATGAAGATGCTCTTACCCCTCTCTCATTGCTGGTCTCTCCATAGGAAGATCTGAATATGCGTAGGAAAATTTTGAATTTATGCTACGTTACCCAACAGTGGCATCCGAGCCAGGTTTTCTATGCGTAGATTCTATGCACGAGTAGAACACAAAAGTTGTGGGCGATGATTTGTCAATTTGCTTGCCGCTACTAGTATTATTCTTTTCCGGTATTGTGGGATGAAGCGGCCCGGACCGACTTTACACGTACACTTATGTGAGACTGGTTCCACCGACAGACATGCACATCGTGCATAAAGGTGGCTAGCGGGTGTCTGTCTCTCCTACTCTAGTCGGATTGGATTTGATGAAAAGGGTCCTTATGAAGGGTAAATAGCTTTGGCATATCATCGTTGTGGCTGTCACGTAGGTAAGAAGGCGTTCTTGGTAGAAACTCAAATCAGCCACGTAAAACTTGCAACAACAATTAGAGGACGTCTAACTTGTTTTTGCAGGGTTTGACATGTGATGTGATATGGCCAAAGTTGTGATGTTGCATGTATGATGTATGAGATGATCATGTTATTGCAATAGCTTTCACGACTTGCATGTCGATGAGTATGACAACCGGCAGGAGCCATAGGAGTTGTCTTAATTTATTGTATGAGATGCAACGCCATGTGCTTACTACTTTTACTTCATTGCTAACGGTTAGTTATAGTAGTAGTGATAGTAGTAGTTGGCGTGATGACTTCACGGAGACACGATGATGGAGATCATGATGATGGAGATCATGGTGTCACGCCGGTGACGATGATGATCATGCGATGCCTGAAGATGGAGATCGAAAGAGCAAAGATGATAATGGCCATATCATGTTACTATATGATTGCATTGTGATGTTTATCATGTTTTACATCTTATTGCTTAGAACGACGGTAGCATAATAAGATGATCCCTCTTAAAATTTTGAGAACGTATTCCCCTAAGTGTGCACCGTTGCGAAGGTTCGTTGTCTCGAAGCACCACGTGATGATCGGGTGTGATAGATTCTAACGTTCGCATACAACGGGTGTAAGCCAGATTTACACACGCGAAACACCTAGGTTGACTCGACGAGCTTAGCATGTACAGACATGACCTCGAATACAAGAGACCGAAAGGTCGAACATGAGTCGTATGGTTGAATACGATCAGCATGAAGTTGCTCACCATGGTGACTAGTCCGTCTCACGTGATGATCGGACACGGGTTAGTCAACATGGATCATGTATCAGTTAGATGACTAGAGGGATGTCGATTTAAGTGGGAGTTCATACTTAATTTGATTAAATGAACTTAATTGTCATGAACTTAGTCTAAAAGTTGTCTTTATAAATATTGTAGATGTCCAACGTCAACCTCAATTTCAACGCATTCCTAGAGAAAAACAAGCTGAAAGATGATGGTAGCAACTATGCGGACTGGGTTCGCAACTTGAAGCTCATCCTTGAAGCAGCTAAAAAGGCTTATGTCCTTAATGCGCCGCTAGGTGACCCTCCCGCTCCCGCAGTAGCCCAGGACATTCTGAACGTCTGGCAAACGCGGAGTGATGACTACTCTCTGGTCAGGTGTGGCATGTTATACAGTTTAGAAACGGGGCTCCAAAGGCGTTTTGAGCAACACGGGGCATATGAGATGTTCTAGGAGCTGAAGCTAGTTTTTCAAGCTCATGCCCGTGTCGAGAGATATGAAGTCTCCGACAAGTTCTTTAGCTGTAAGATGGAGGAGAACGGTTCTGTCAGTGAGCACATACTCAAAATGTCTGGGTTACACGGCCGTCTAACTTCACTTGGAGTCGAACTTCCGGATGATGCTATAATTGACAAAATCCTCCAGTCTCTCCCACCAAGCTACAAAGGCTTTGTGCTTAACTACAACATGAAAGGGATGGAGAAGACCATTCCCGAGTTGTACTCGATTCTCAAGTCTGCAGAAGTAGAAATCAAGAAGGAGCATCAAGTGTTGATGGTCAACAAGACCACTAGTTTCAAGAAAGGCAGGGGTAAGAAGAACTTCAAGAAAGACGGCAAAGCTGTTGCCGCGCCCGGTAAGCCAGATGCCAGGAAGAAGAAAAAGAACGGACCCAAGCCTGAGACTGAGTGCTTCTATTGCAAGGGAAAGGGTCATTGGTAGCGGAACTGCCCCAAATACTTAGCGGACAAGAAGGCTGGCAACGTTAAAGGTATATGTGATATACATGTTATTGATGTGTACCTTACCAGCGCTCGTAGTAGCTCCTGGGTATTTGATACCGGTGCTGTTGCTCACATTTGCAACTCAAAGCAGGAACTACGGAATAAGCGGAGACTGGCCAAGGACGAGGTGACGATGTGCGTCGGGAATGGTTCAAAGGTCGATGTGATCGCCGTCGGCATGCTACCTCTACAACTACCGTCGGGATTAGTTTTAAACCTTAATAATTGTTATTTAGTACCAGCTTTAAGCATGAACATTGTATCAGGGTCTTGCTTAAAGCGAGACGGCTACTCATTTAAGTCAGAGAATAATGGTTGTTCTATTTATATGAGTGATATGTTTTATGGTCATGCTCCGCTGGTGAATGGTTTATTCTTGATGAATCTCGATCGTGATGTTACACATATTCATAGTGTGAGTACCAAAAGATGCAAAGTTGATAATGATAGTCCCACATACTTGTGGCACTGCCGCCTTGGTCATATCGGCGTTAAGCACATGAAGAAGCTCCATACTGATGGACTATTAGAATCTCTTGACTTTGAATCATTTGACACATGCGAACCGTGCCTCATGGGCAAGATGACTAAGACTCCATTCTCAGGAATAATGGAGAGAGCAACCGACTTATTGGAAATAATACATACTTGTGTGGTCCAATGAACGTTGAAGCTCGCGGTGGTTATCGTTATGTTCTCACTCTCACCGATGATTTGAGTAGGTATGGGTATATCTACTTGATGAAGCACAAATCTGAGACGTTTGAAAAGTTCAAGGAATTTCAGAGTGAGGTTGAGAATCAACGTGACAGAAAAATTAAATGTCTACGATCTGATCATGGAGGAGAATATTCGAGTCACGAGTTTGGCACACACCTAAGGAAGTGTGGAATCGTTTCACAACTGACGCCGCCTGGCACACCGCAGCGCAACGGAGTGTCTGAACGTCGTAATCGCACTTTATTAGATATGGTACGATCTATGATGTCTGTTACCGACTTACCGCTATCATTTTGGGGATACGCATTAGAAACTGCTGCATGCACTTTAAATAGGGCACCGTCTAAATCCGTTGAGACGACACCGTATGAACTATGGTTTGGCAAGAAACCTAAGTTGTCGTTTCTTAAAGTTTGGGGCTGCGATGCTTATGTGAAGAAACTTCAACCAGAAAAGCTCGAACCCAAAGCGGAGAAATGCGTATTCATAGGATACCATAAGGAAACTATTGGCTATACCTTCTATCTTAGATCCGAAGGTAAAACCTTTGTTGCCAAGAACGGATCCTTTCTAGAGAAAGAGTTTCTCTCAAAAGAAGAAAGTGGGAGGAAGGTAGAACTTGATGAGGTAATTACACTCCCTCTCGAACATGATAGTAGCGCAGCGCGGGAAGCTGTTCCTGTGGCGCCTACACCGACTGAAGAGGAAGTTACTGATGATGATCATGAAGCTTCGGATCAAGTTACTACTGAACCGCGAAGGTCCACAAGGGCACGCTCCGCACCAGAGTGGTACGGCAACCATGTGATGGAAATCATGTTGTTAGGCAACGGTGAACCTTCGAACCATGAAGAAGCAATGGCGGGCCCGGATTCCAACAAATGGCTTGAGGCTATGAAATCCGAGATAGGATCCATGTATGAGAGCAAAGTATGGACTTTGGTGGACTTGCCCGATGACCGGCGAGCCATAGAAAATAAATGGATCTTCAAGAAGAAGACTGATGCAAACGGTAATGTAACCGTTTACAAAGCACGACTTGTCGCAAAGGGTTTTCGACAAATTCAAGGAGTTGACTACGAAGAGAATTTCTCTCTCGTAGCGAAGCTGAAATCAGTCCGAACCATGTTAGCAATTGCCGCCTTTTATGATTATGAAATTTGGCAAATAGACGTCAAAACAGCGTTCCTTAACGGGAACCTTAAGGAAGAGTTGTATATGATGCAACCAGAAGGTTTTGTCGACCCTAAGGGTGCTAACAAAGTGTGCAAGCTCCAGCGCTCCATCTATGGGCTGGTGCAAGCATCTCGGAGTTGGAACATTCGCTTTAATGAGGTGATTAAAGCGTTTGGGTTCATACAGGTTTACGGAGAAGCCTGTCTGTACAAGAAAGTGAGTGGGAGCTCTGTAGCTTTCCTCATACTATATGTGGATGACATATTATTGATGGGGAATAATATAGATATGTTGGAGAGCATAAAGGCCTATTTGAACAAGAGTTTTTCAATGAAGGACCTTGGAGAAGCTGCATACATATTAGGCATCAAGATCTGTAGAGATAGATCGAGACGCCTCATAGGTCTTTCGCAAAGTACATACCTTGACAAGATATTGAAGAACTTCAATATGGAAAACTCAAAGAAAGGGTTCTTGCCAGTTTTGCAAGGTATGAGATTGAGTAAGACTCAGTCGCCGACCACGGCAGCAGATAGAGAGAAGATGAGTTATGTCCCCCACGCTTCAGCCGTGGGCTCTCTAATGTATGCCATGATGTGTACCAGACCTGATATAAACCTTGCCATAAGTTTGGTAGGGAGGTACCAAAGTAATCCCGGTACAGAACACTGGACAGCGGTCAAGAATATCCTTAAGTACCTGAAAAGGACTAAGGAAATGTTTCTCGTTTATGGAGGTGACGAAGAGCTCGTCGTAAAGGGTTACGTCGATGCTAGCTTCGACATAGATCTGGATGACTCTAAGTCACAGACCGGATACGTATATGTGTTGAATGGTGGGGCAGTGAGCTGGTGCAGCAGCAAACAAGAAGTCGTGGCAGCATCTACATGTGAAGCGGAGTACATAGCTGCTTCAGAAGCGGCTCATGAAGGAATTTGGATGAAGGAGCTCATCACCGACCTTGGAGTGGTTCCAAGCGCGTCGGGTCCTATGACACTCTTCTGTGATAACACTGGAGCCATTGCCATAGCCAAGGAGCCCAGGTTTCACCGGAAGACGAAGCACATCAAGCGCCGCTACAACTCCATCCAGGACCATGTCCAGAGTGGACTGATAGATATTTGTAAAGTACACACAGATCTGAATATTGCAGACCCGTTGACTAAACCTCTTCCACGAGCAAAACATGATCAACACCATAATGCTATGGGTGTTCGATACATCACAATGTAACTAGATTATTGACTCTAGTGCAAGTGGGATACTGTTGGAAATATGCCCTAGAGGCAATAATAAATTGGTTATTATCATATTTCCTTGTTCATGATAATCGTCTATTGTTCATGCTATAATTGTATTAACACGAAACAGTAATACATGTGTGAATAAATAGATCAAATGTGTCCCTAGCAAGCCTCTAGTTGGCTAGCTCGTTAGTGAATAGATGATCATGATTTCCTAATCATGGGCATTAGATGTCATTGATAACGGGATCACATCATTGGGAGAATGATGTGATGGACAAGACCCAATCCTAAGCATAGCACTAGATCGTATTGTTCGTATGCTAAAGCTTTTCTACTGTCAAGTATCTTTTCCTTCAACCGTGAGATTGTGCAACTCCCGGATACCGTAGGAGTGCTTTGGGTGTATCAAACGTCACAACGTAACTAGGTGACTATAAAGGTGCACTACGGGTACCTCCGAAAGTGTCTGTTGGGTTGGTACGAATCGAGATCGGGATTTGTCACTCCGTGTGACGGAGAGGTATCTCTGGGCCCACTCGGTAGAACATCATCATGAGCTCAATGTGACTAAGGAGTTGGTCACACGATGACGTGCTACAGAACGAGTAAAGACACTTACCGATAACGAGATTGAACAAGGTATAGGTATACCGACGATCGAATCTCGGGCAAGTTCTATACCGACAGACAAAGGGAATCGTATACGGGATTGATTGAATCCTTGACATCGTGGTTCATCCGATGAGATCATCGTGGAGCAAGTGGGAGCCACCATGGGTATCCAGACCCCGCTGATGGTTATTGGCCAGAGAGGTGTCTCGGTCATGTCTGCGTGTCTCCCGAACCCGTAGGGTCTACACACTTAAGGTTCGATGACGCTAGGGTTATAGGGAATTGTTATACGAGGTTACCGAGAGTTGTTTGGAGTCCCGGATGAGATCCCGGACGTCACGAGGAGCTCCGGAATGGTCCGGAGGTAAAGTTGATATATAAGACGGATGGTTTCGGATACCGGAAGTGTTTCGGGCATCACCGGTAACGTACCGGGACCACCGGGACCACCGGAGGTGGCCCCAGGGGACCACCGAAGGGGGGCAACGACCCCGGGAGATAAGGTGGGCCCAGTGGGGGTGGGAGCCAGCCCCTAGGTGGGCTGGTGCGGCTCCCCACTCAGCCCATAGCGCAAGGGAGATAAAAGGGGGGGGGCAAACCCTAGGCCAGGTGGGCCTAAGGCCCACCAGATGGTGCGCCACCCCCTCCTCCCCCTTCTGGCCGCCGCACCTCCCATCCGGGGGGGCTGCCGCACCCCCTAGGGTGGGAACCCTAGGGGTGGCACCCCCTCTCCCCTCCCCCTATATATATCGGGCACTTTTGGCCATGGAGACACACGGTTTTTCCTCTCTCTCAGCGCAGCCCCGCTCCTCTCCCTCCTCCTCTGTGCCGGTGCTTGGCGAAGCCCTGCCGGGAGACCTCGTCTCTCCATCGACACCACGCCGTCGTGCTGCTGGAGTTCTTCCCCAACCTCTCCCTCCTCCTTGCTGGATCAAGGTGCGGGAGACGTCACCGGGCTGCATGTGTGTTGAACGCGGAGGTGCCGTAGTTCGGCACTAGATCGGAATCGCTGCGAGTACGACTCCTTCAACCGCGTTCTAGCAACACTTCCGCTTAGCGATCTTCAAAGGTATGAAGATGCTCTTACCCCTCTCTCGTTGCTGGTCTCTCCATAGGAAGATCTGAATATGCGTAGGAAAATTTTGAATTTATGCTACGTTACCCAACACCACTCGGTAATACAACATCACAATAAGCCTTGCAACCAATGTGACTAAGAAGTAAGTTATGGGATCTTGTATTACAGAACGAGGAAAGAGACTTGCCGGCAACAAGATTGAACTAGGTATAGAGATACTGACGATCAAATCTCGGGCAAGTAACATACCGAAGGACAAAGGGAGTAGTATACAGGATTATATGAATCCTTGATATAGTGGTTCAACCGATAGAGATCTACATAGAATATGTAGGAACCAATATGGACATCCAGGTCCCGTTGTGTTGGAGCATATATTGAGCATATATCTCCATATGTGGTTTTGGTACTTGATGACAATTCCTATGGACTAATGGTTGCCTTAGGTTACATTTATAGGATTTGTCCATAGGCACTTCTTGAAGTCCATCTGTTGGGTTCAAGGAGTTTATATGATGACCAAGATGGTATTCAAGGTATTATCCAAAAAATGGTCATAGAGACGCATGGTTGATCAAGATCTCAGACAAAGAGTAAATCAAGATGATCAACACACAAAGCCTACAAGATGTACCGAGAGGGATCAAGTGATCCCATGGTATGGATTTGTCCATAGGCACTTCTTGAAGTCCATCTGTTGGGTTCAAGGAGTTTATATGATGACCAAGATGGTATCCAAGGTATTATCCAAAGAATGGTCATAGAGAGACATGGTTGATCAAGATCTCAGACAAAGAGTAAATCAAGATGATCAACACACAAAGCGTACAAGATGTACCGAGAGGGATCAAGTGATCCCATGGTATGGTAAGCATTGTCCATTACGTGTTTGTGTACTAACCCAGGATCTTCGTGAGAGTTCTATGTGGGGGTTAGGTGTGTTTACATGGGCTTGCGTCAAAAGGAAGATCTCATACAACCCATGGAGTATGACGTCAAGTTTTGATCATCATCAATGGTTGATCAAGATCTCAGACAAAGAGTAAACCAAGATGATCAACACACAAAACGTACAAGATGTACCGAGAGGGATCAAGTGATCCCATGGTATGGTAAGCATTGTCCATTACGTGTTTGTGTACTAACCCATGGTCTTCGTGAGAGTTCTATGTGGGGGTTAGGTGTGTTTCCATGAGCTTGCGTCAAAGGGAAGATCTCATGCAACCCATGGAGTATGACGTCAAGTTGTGATCGTCATCAAGATTGCGACGTGCAAGTTCAAGTGGATCAGCACGAAGATAGCATGCTTGAAGCTTGCCGTCCATTATGGTGGCAATGAACTTGTGAAGATATGCTGAAGAGTGGCTCACCCATAGTGAGTATGGGGGAGCAATCAACTAGTATTCATCAAGCCAACACAATCAAGAAAGGTGGTCCATCTTGAGGAAGCCAAGATCATCATCATCTAGCTCAAGAGGATGAGGTGCAAGGTATAGGTTTGCCCTTGATAGGTTTTCTGGTTAGGATAGATTGCTGTTCTATCAAGGGGGGCTCTCAAGTGAGTAGCTTGATCGTATCGTTCGTTGAGAGCTCAAACCATTTGCATCCTTGCATCATACTTCTTGGTTCTTAATTGGTGTTTCTCTTTGTGAGTTTTAGAGCTTATGGTCATCTTCATTACAAGCTCGAGTTCATCGAAAACGGAGTCCATATGCATCTACTATGATGTTTTCGATGTTGGAGTTTTTGCCGGTTCTTCATTCATAGAGATCTCACATCTCTATATCTTTGGCATATTCATAACCGCATGGTCTTAAGATTTCCAACAAGCTTGGGTTTGCTCGATTCGGAGCTCGTATGCGAAAGTTATGGCTGTTTCAGTGGCGCGCGGTAGTACCGCTGGACCTAGCGGTGGTACCGCTCGACCTAGCGGTAGTACCGCTCGACCTAGCGGTAGTACCGCTAGAGTTGGTGGTAGTACCGCTGGCCCTAGCGGTAGTACCGCTGGCTCACGGTAGTACCGCCCCTGGTCAGCGGTAGTACCGCCCCAGGAGCTTAGTACCGCCTGCCTAGCGGTTGTTCGTGGACGGACCTTTTTGCGAAGACTTTCTTGGCGGTGGTAGTGCCTTTGCACTACCAGGGGCCCAGCGGTAGTACCGCTGGGGCCAGCGGTAGTACCGCTGGAGTGCCAGCGGTAGTACCGCTGCAGCTAGCGGTAGTACCGCTAGCTGGCGGTAGTACCGCTGGAGTGACAGCGGTAGTACCGCTGGAGTGCTAGCGGTAGTACCGCTGCAGCCAGCGGTAGTACCGCTGGAGCTCGGGCAGAGAGTGGGGGTAACGGTCTGATTCTTCCCCCCACTATATAAAGGGGGTCTTCTTCCCCCTTGCCTTATCCATCTGTTGAGCTCTTGTTCTACCTCCATTGTTGACATTCTTAGAGCTTGATTACTCTCAATCCCTCCAATGATTCTTGCTTCCTCTTGAGGGAAAAGAGAGAGGAGATCTAGATCCACATCTCCACCAATCACTTTCTCCTCTATGTGAGGGGAACCCCTTGGATCTTGATCTTGGAGTTCTTTGTGAGCTCCTTGTTCTTCCTCTCATATTTCTCCATAGCTTTTGTTGTTGTGGAGGGATTTGAGTGTGAGGGACTTGACCACTTCGTGTGTTCTTGCCATTGCATTAGTTGCATCGGTTTGAGTTCTCCACGGTGATACGTGGAAGTGAGAAGTTGAGAAGCTTACTACCTTCGGTACTTAGTACCCTTGATATTGTTCTTCGTGGATGCTTTGGCGTCCTAGAAGCTTGGTGGTGTCTCGGAGCTCAATCATTGTGGTGTGAAGCTCCGGGAAGCGTCGGGGTCTCCAATAAGGTTGTGGAGATTGCCCCGAGCAATTTGTACGGGTACCGGTAACCGCCCCAAGGGTTGCCACGTGTACGGGTTCGGTGACCGCCCCCAAGGGTTGCCACGTGTACGGGTTCGGTGACCGCCCCCAAGGGTTGCCATTTGTACGGGTTCGGTGACCGCCCCCAAGGGTTGCCATTTGTACGGGTTCGGTGACCGGCCTCAAGGGTCCCTTAGTGGAATCACGGCATCTTGCATTGTGCGAGGGCATGAGGAGATTACGGTGGCCTTAGTGGCATATTGGGGAGCATTGTGCCTCCACACCGCTCTAACGGAGATTAGCATCCGCAAGGGTGTGAACTTCGGGATACATCATCGTCTCCCCGTGCCTCGGTTATCTCTTACCCGAACCCTTTACTTATACACTTTACTTTGTGATAGACATATTCTTTATTGTAATATATCTTGCTATCACTTAGTTGTTTATCTTGCTTAGCATAAGTTGTTGGTGCACATAGGTGAGCCTAGTTGTTGTAGGTTTTGTGCTTGACATATTAAACGATTAGTTTTATTCCGCATTTGTTCAAGCCTAAACCTTAACTATTTTAAAGCGCCTATTCACCCCCCCTCTAGGCGACATCCACGTCCTTTTCACGTTGTTTGTTAATGACTAGAGAGTGTCTCAGGTCATGTTTGCATAGTTCTGGAACCCGTAGGGTCTGCACACTTAAGGATCGGTGACGTTTCGGTATAATTGAGTTATAGGTGTTGTTCGGAGTCCCGGATGAGATCACGGACGTCATGAGGGTTTCCGGAATGGTCTGGAAACAAAGATTGATATATAGGAAGTTGGTGTTTGGATTCCGGAAGGTTTTCGGTCATTGTCGGCAGTGTACCGGGAGTAACGAATGGGTTCCGTGGGCCCACTGGGTGGTCCCATCGTGCCCCAGGGGGTCCACGTGGGTTTATTGGATGCGCAATAAGGTATAATGGGCTGAAAAAGTCATCCAAGGAAACCCCATGAGGAAAAAGTGGAAAATCCAATGGAGGTGGGAAAATAAGGAAGGAGTCCTAATCCAAGTGGGATTGGAGGAGGACTCCTCCCTTCCCCACTTTGGCCGACCCAAGGAGGCCTTCCTTGGTGCGCCAAGGCTTCCCCTCCCCTCCGCCTATATATACTAGAGGTTTAGGGCTTTTGACACACAACTTTGCCACGTGCTGCCCTGTCCTCTAGATCATAGTTCTTCCTCTATATCGGTTTTCTTCGGAGCTCGGGCGGAGCCCTGCTGGAATAGATCATCACCATCACCTTTGCGCCCTCAAACTGCCGGAGAACTCATCTACTTCCCCGTCTCTGTTGCTCTATCAAGAAGGCAGAGATCGTCATCGAGCTGTACGTGTGTGGAATGCGGAGGCGCCATCCGTTCGGCACTTGATCGGGATGGATCAGGAGACGTTTCGTGGGACGGATCGTGGGACGGTTCATGGGACGGATCGTGGAGACGTTCCACAGCATCAAATGCGTTTATTAACGCTTCCGCTTAGCGATCTACATGAGTATGTGGATCTGATCTCCCTCTTGTAGATGAACATCACCATGATAGGTCTTCGTGTGCGTAGGATTTTTTTATATTCCCATGTAACGTTCTCCAAAAGTGGCATCATGAGCTAGGTTCATGCTTAGATGTAATCTCGAGTAGGACACAAAAGTTTTTGTGTGCGTTGATGTTTGATTTGCTGCCCTCCTTAGTCTTTTCTCTATTCGACAGTATTCTTGGATTGAAGCGGCCCGGACCAACATTACTCGTACGCTTACGAGAGACCGTTTTCATCGACTAACATGCACCTTGTTGCATAAAGATGACTGGCGGGTGCCTGTTTCTTCAACTTTAGTTGAATTGGATTTGACCGAGGCGGTCCTTGGAGATATGTTAAATATCAATTTGCACATCTCCGTTGCGGTCTTACGTAAGTAAGATGCGATCATACTAGATACCCATAGCAGCCACGTAAAACATGCAACAACAAATTAGAGGACTTCTAACTTGTTTTTGCATGGTATGATTGTCATGTGATATGGCCAAATAGATGATGTGATATATTGGATGTATGAGATGATCATGTTGTAACAGTTAATATCGGTTTGCACGTTGATCCTACAACAACAGGGAGGAGCCATAGGGTTGTCTTTAAACTAACGTTTGTATTTGCAGATGCGTTTACTATATTGCTAGGTTGTAGATCTAGTAGTAATAGCATAGGTAGAACGACAACCTCGATGGCGGCACGATGATGGAGATCATGGTATGGCACCGACGACGATGAAGATCATGTTGGTGCTTTGGTGATGGAGATCAAGAAGCACAAGATCATGGCCATATCATGTCACTTATGAATTGCATGTGATGTTAATCCTTTTATGCACCTTATCTTGCTTGGAACGACGGTAGCATTGCAACAGTTTGTCTTTTCGAGACACCACGTGATGATCTGGTGTGACAGACTCAACGTTCACATACAACGGGTGCAAAACAGTTGCACACGCGGAACACTCGGGTTAAACTTGACGAGCTTAGCATGGAAAGACATGGCCTGGGCACACAAGAGACCTAAAGGTCGAGCATGAATCATATAGTTGATATGATCAACATGGAGATGTTCACCACCGAAACTATATTCAACTCACGTGATGATCAGATTTGATTTAGTGAATTTGGATCATGCCACACTCAAATAACTAGAGGGATGTCTATTTGAGTGGGAGTTTATTAGTAATATGATTAGCTAAACTCAATTATCATGAACATAGTCAAAAAGGTCTTTGCAAATTACGTTGTAGCTTGCGCTGTAGCTCTACTGTGTTTATATGTTCCTAGAGAAAATTTAGTTGAAAGATGATAGTAGCAATTTTGTGGACTGAGTCTGTGAACTGAGGATTGTCCTCATTGCTACGCAGAAGGCTTATGTCCTTAATGCACCGCTCGGTGTGCTGCACCTCGAGCATCGTCTGTGGATGTTGCGAACATCTAACATACGCATTTTTTATGACTATGTGATAGTTCAGTGCATAATGCTTAACGGCTTAGAAGTAAGGCACCAAAGATGTTTTTGAACGTCATGGAACATATGAGATGTTCTAAGAGATGAAATTGGTATTTCATGCTCGTGCCCTTGTTGAGAGGTATGAGACCTCCGACAAGATTCTTTGTCTACAAGTAAAGGAGAAAAGCTCAATCGTTGAGCATGTGCTCAGATTGTGTGAGTGCAATAGTCGCTTGAATCAAGTGGGAGTTAATCTTCCAAAATAAGATAGTGATGGTTCTTCAAAGTCACTGCCACCAAGCTGCTAGAGCTTTGTGATGAAATATAACATATAAAGGATAGATATGATGATCCTTGAGCGATTCGCAAAGTTCGACACTGCGAAAGTAGAAATCAAGTAGGAGCATCAATTGTTGATGGTTAGTAAAACCACTGGTTTCAAGAAGGTCAAGGGCTAGAAAGGATACTTCATGAAATGGAAAACCAGTTGCTGCTCTAATGAAGAAACCCAAGGTTGAACACAAACCCGAGACTAAGTGCTTCCGTTGTCAAGGGAACGGTCACTGAGGCGGAGCTACCCTAGATACTTGGTAGATGAGAAGGCTGGCGAGGTCAACAGAAGTATATTGGATATACCTGATATTGATGTGTACCTTACTAGTATTCCTAGTAGCACCAGGGTATTAGAGACCAATTCAGTTGCTAAGTGTTATTAACTCGAAGTTATAGCTACGATTAAAAGGATACTAGCAATGGTGAGGTGACGATGTGTGTTGGAAGTAATTCTAATGTTGATGTGATCAAACATCGCACGATCCATCTACCATCGGGATTGGTGTTAAACCTAAATAATTGTTATTTGGTGTTTTGCCTTGAGAATGAACATGATTGGATCGTGTTTATTGCAATACGATTATTCATTTAAATAGAATAATGGTTATTCTATTTTCTTGAATAATTACCTTCAATGTTTTATTGAATATCTTTCGTAGTAATACACATGTTCATAATGTTAATGCCAAAAGATACAAAGTAGTAATGATAGTACCACTTACTTGTGGCACTCCCGCTTGAGTCATGTCGATATAAAATGCATGAAGAAGCTCCATAGTGATGGATCTTTGTACTCACTCATTTTTGAAACGTTTGAAACATGCAAACCATACCTATTGGTATTAACGCATGAAGAAACTCCATGCAGTTGGATCGTGCAGACTCACTTGATTTTGAATCACTTGAGACATGCAACTCATACCACATGGGCAAGATGAATGAAGGCCGTGTTTTCCAGTGAGATGGAAAAAGAAAGTAACTTGTTGGAAGTAATACGTTTTTGATGTGTACAATCCAATGAGTGTTGAGGCACGCAGTGGATATCATTATGTTCTAACTTCACTGACGATTTGAGTAGATACAAGAGTATTTACTTGATGAATCACAAGTCTGAAATATTGAAAAGTTCAAAGCTATTTCAGAGTGAAGATCGTCGTGACAAGAGGATAAACTGTCTACGATATGATCATAGAGATGAATATCATAATTGCATGTTTTGGTACACAGTTAAGACAGTGTGGAAATTGTTTCTCAATTTATGCCACCTAGAACACCATAGTGTGAAGGTGTGTCCGAACGTCATAGACGCGCCATATTTGATATGGTGCATACTATGATGTCTCTTATCGAATTAGCACTATCGTTTATGGGATATGCATTAGAGAGAACCGCATTCACTTTAATTAGTGCACCGCGTACTTCCATTGAGATGAAACAGTATGAACTATGATTTGAGAAACCTGAGCTGTCGTTTCTTGAAAGTTTGGGGCTACGACGCTTATGTGAAAAAGTTTCAGTGTGATAAACTCAAACCCAAAGCGGATAAATGCATCTTCATAAGATATCCAAAATAGTTGGGTAAATCTCCTATCTTAGATCTGGAAGCAAAGTGTTTTTTTTCTAGGAACGGGTCCTTTCTCGAGGAAAGGTTTCTCTCGAAAGAATTGAGTGGGAGGGTGGTGGAACTTGATGAGGTTATTTAACCGTCACTTTAACCAGTGTGTAGCAGGGCGCATGAAGTTGTTCCTATGCCGCATATACCAATTGAAGTGGAAATTGATGATGGTGATCATTAAGCTTCGGATCAAGTTACTACAAACCTCGTAGGTCGACAAGGTCGCGTACTACTACAGAGTGGTACGGTAACCCTGTCTTGGAGGTCATGTTATTGAACAACAATGAACCTACGAGCTATGGAGAAGCCATGGTGGGCCCTGGGTTCCTACAAATGGCTGGAGGCCATGAAATCTAAGAGAGGATCCGTGTATAAAACAAAGTGTAGACTTTCGAAGAACTACTTAATGGTCATAAGACTATTAAGTATATATGGATCTTTAGAAGGAAGACACACGATGTTGATGAAAAGTCACCATTAAGAAAAGCTCGACTTGTCGCAAAGATGTTTCCGACAAGTTCAAAGAAATTGACTATGATGAGACTTCCTCACTCGTAGCAATCCTAAAAGTCTATTGGAATTATGTTAGCAGTTGCTGCATTATTTATGAAATATTGCACATAGGATGTCAAAACATTGTTTGCTCGATTGTTTCCTCGAGGAAAGGTTGTATATGATACAACCAGAAGGTTTTGTCAATCCTAAGGATGCTAACAAGTATGCAAGCTCCAGCGATCCTTCTATGGACTCGTGCAAGCATCACGGAGTTGGAATATACACTTTGATGAGATGATCAAAGCTTTTGGGTTTATACAAGGTTTATGAGAAACTTGTATTTCGAAAGAAGTAAGTGGGAGCACTATAGAATTTCTGGTAACTATATGTGGTTGACATATTGTTGATCGGAAGTAATGTAGAATTTCTGTAAAGCATAAAGGGTTGTTTGAAAGGAGTTTTTTCAAAGGAAAACCTGGATAGAGCTACTTGAACATTGATCATCAAGATCTATAGAGATAGATCAAATCACTTAATAGAACTTTCAATGAAATTCATGCCTTGACAAGTTTTTGAAGGAGTTCAAAATAGACCAGCAAAGAAGGAGTTCTTGGTTGTGTTGTAAGGTGTGAATTTCAGTAAGACTCAAAGCCCGACCACGACAGAAGAAAGACAAAGGACGAAGGTTGTTCCCTATGCCTTAGCCGTAGGCTCTAAAGTATGCCAAGCTGTGTACCGCACCAGATGTTTGCCTTGCCAGGAATCTGTCAAGGGGTACAAAGAGTGAGTCAGGATTGAATCATTGAGCAAAGGTCAAAGTTATCCTCAGTAACTAATGGACTTAGGAATTTTTTCGATTATGGAGGTGATTAAAGAGTTTGTCGTAAAGGGTTACGTTGATGCAAGCTTTAACACTAATCTGAATAACTCTGAGTAGTAAACCGGATTCGTATAGTAGAGCAGTCATTTGGAATATTTCCAAGTAGCACGTAGAAGTAGCATCTATAGGATGAGATAAAGATTTGTAAAGCACACACGGATCGGAAAGGTTCAGAACCGTTGACTAAAACCTCTCTCACAATCAAGACATGATCGAACCCCAGAACTGTATGGGTGTTAGATTCATTACAATCACATAGTGATGTGAACTAGATTATTGACTCTAGTGCAAGTAGGAGACTATTGGAAATATGCCCTAGAGGCAATAATAAAATAGTTATTATTATATTTCCTAGATCATAATAATCATTTATTATCCATGCTAGAATTGTATAGATTGGAAACTGAAATACATGTCTGGATACATAGACAACACACTGTCCCTAGTGAGCCTCTAGTTGACTAGTTCGTTGATCAAAGATGGTCAAGGTTTCCTGGCCATAGGCAAGTGTTCTAACTTGATAACGGGATCACATCATTGGGAGAATGATGTGATGGACAAGACCCAAACTATGAACGTAGTATATGATCGTGTCAGTTTATTACTACTGTTTTCTGTATGTCAATGTATGTGTTCCTATGACCATGAGATCATGCAACTCCCGGACACCGAAGGTATACCTTGTGGGTTACCAACGTCGCAACATAACTGGGTGACTATAACGGTGCTCTACAGGTATCTCCAAAGGTGTTTGTTGGGTTGGCATGGATCAAGACTGGGATTTGTCACTCCGTGTGACGGAGAGGTATCTCGGGGCCCATTCGGTAATACAACATCACAATAATCCTTGCAAGCAATGTGACTAAGAAGTTAGTCATGTGATCTTGTATTACAGAATGAGTAAAGAGACTTGCCGGCAACGAGATTGAACTAGGTATAGAGATACTAACGATCGAATCTCAGGCAAGTAACATACTAAACGACAAAGGGAGTAGTATATGGGATTATATGAATCCTTGACATAGAGGTTCAACCCATAGACATCTTCGTAGAATATGTAGGAAACAATATGGACATCTAGGTCCAGTTGTTGGTCATTGACTAGAGAGTGTCTCAGGTTATGTCTGCATAGTTGTCGAACCCGCCGGGTCTGCACACTTAAGGTTCGGTGACGTTTCGGTATAGTTGAGTTATACGTGTTGGTGACCGAAGGTTGTTCGGAGTCACGGCTGAGATCACGGACATCACGAGGGTTTCTGGAATGGCCTGGAAATGAAGATTGATATATACGAAGTTGGTGTTTGGATTCCGGAAGGTTTTCGGGCATTGCCGACAGTGTACCGGGAGTGACGAATGGGTTCCAGGGGCCCATTGGGTGGCCCCACCATGCCACAAGGGATCCACGTGGGTTTATTGGGTGATCAATAAGGTATAATGGGCTGACAAAGTCATCCAAGGAAATCCCATGAGGAAAAAGTGGAAAATCCAAAAGAGGTGGGAAAATAAGGAAGGAGTCCTAATCCAAGTGGGATTGGAGGAGGACTCCTCCCTTCCCCACTTCGGCCGACCCAAGGAGGCCTTCCTTGGCGCGCCAAGGCTTCTCCTCACCTTCTCCAATATATACTAGAGGTTTAGGGATTTTGATACACAACTTTGCCACGTGCTGCCCTCTCCTCTAGATCATAGTTCTTCCTCTAGATCGGTTTTCTGCGGAGCTCGGGCGGAGCACTGCAGGAATAGATCATCACCATCACCGGTGCAGTGTCACGCTGCCGGAGAACTCATCTACTTCCCCATATCTCTTGCTGGATCAAGAAGGCGGAGATCGTCATCGAGCTGTACGTGGGTGGAACGTGAAGGTGACGTCCGTTCCGCACTTGATCGGGATGGATCACGAGACGGTTTGTGGGACGGATCGTGGGAAGGTTCGTGGGATGGATCCTGAAGACGTACCACTACATCAACCACATTTATTAACACTTTCGCTTAGCGATCTAAAAGGGTATGTGAATTCGATCTCTCTCTCATAGATGAACATCACCATGATAGGTCTTCGTGTGCGTAGGAAATTTTTTGTTTCCCATGCAACGTTCTCCAAAAGTTTCCTTTGTTTATGATCCTCCTCTTTTTATTATACACCCTTTGCGTTTTCCATAAGCTTGCCGGCATGACTGGTCGTGCCGCTAGTGCTTTGAGGAACAGATCCTTAGCAGTTCGTCGGAGGGGTCGTTACTGGCAAGACTCCTTACAACACTCAATGCAACCATTAGATCGTCGAGCCCGACTTGAGGCGAAATAAGGTGCTGCGTAGCCGCTTGGTATGTTGAACTACTTTGAAACAGTGTGAAGGCGTTGTGTGGCCATTCAGGTCATTCAGCGAGTTTGAAACAGAGCCAAGGTGCACTGATCCTGACAAGGTTCCATCTACGCGCAGGTTTCTCAAACAAAGATTGGGATTTCTGGAAAGGAAACAACCTATCTACTCGAAAATTTCATCTACGGTATGTATCGCTTATCTGTCGTGCCGCAACACTTCGTTTTGCGGTGTTTGGGTGTTTTGCCGGGGCCTGAGACCCTCGGCAAGCAGGATGTCACACTCTCCCGGCAACTTCCCCACTCGCAAGGTTCTTGCCGATAGCCCTTGATTATCGTATAGGAAAGGGGTTGCCGGAGTATAAATCCTTTTGCTCTTTTGCCAGGCCGGGCTGGCGGTGCCCCCGAGCACATCTTTGGCGGTGACGCGACACTTCCAAGGGGGAAAACGTTTCTGCTGAAGTGCGATCCTATGCTTCGGGGCATGTTGGTGCATCCTCGACGGCTATGCATCACTCCGTGGAGGTGCGTCAACCGGAGTATGCGTCGAAGGCCTCGCCGAAGCCCCTATGCATACCCTCGACAGCAGCGCACTATCCTAGAACGGTGCATTATCCTGATGCCTTCATGCTTGGGGTCTCCACCTCCTCGGCCTGCGCTTGCGCCGCGGCATGCCCGCGCACGCGTTAGGAGGTCATAGCGAAGTGGAGTGACCACCGCTGCGTTCCGCCTTTGGGAACCGCGGCGGTGCGCTCAACTTCCCACGATTTGGCACGAAACTTGCTCGAATCGGCAAAAAAGCTCTCAGCAGCTCCCCCCTACCTGGCATGCCAAAGATGTCGGGAAGACGACGTGCCATGGGAGGCTGTAAGGGTCCGTTGGCGCTCTGGCGGAGGGAGACAAGTGGCGCCAAGGGTCGGAACTAGCGATCAGCACTGGCAAGGTCGTTTACCCAGGTTCGGGCCCCTTGGCACGTAAAACCCTACTCCTGCTTTGTTTGTATTGGGGGCTTACTATCGGGTTATTTTCTACACTAACTTAGCTAGCGATTAGGGAGTCGAAAAACTCAAAAGGTCCAACCCCTAGAAATGAGCCTTGGTCCTCCTTTTATAGGCAAAGGGGTCACCAAGAGTGTGCTCACGGGCTGCATAGTGAATAGGGTTCACCACTTATCTTTCTACTGTGGTGTTAGTGGTAGTAAATGCCTAGGCAGGCCCCCTGACCAGCATCAAGGTGGCTTCGACACGTACCCAGGTGTGTTGACACCTGGGCTTTGTGCTGGCGCATGAGGCATGCGCTGGAGCGGTGGCGGTTGGTGGCACTTTGGCAGGAGGGACACCTGGCGGGCGAAGGGAGCCTGCCGGCCTGGCAACCTTGCCTACGGCTTCACCCATCTTCCCGGCAAGGGTGGCTTGCCGGGGTCTTGGACATCTACCCGACAAGGAGGGCTTGTCGGGGCCTTGCAAGTCTTCCTAGCAAGGAGGGATTGCGGGGTCTTGTGAGTCTTCCCGACGAGGAGGGCTTGCTGGGCCCTTGTGAGTCTTCGTGGCGAGGAGGGCTCGTCGGGGTCTTGTGAGTCTTCCCAGCAAGGAGGGCTTGCCGGGGCCTTGTAGCCTGGGATGTCTCTTCACACCTTTGGTGGGGCGTGGTCTTGGCGAGCCTGGGGTTTACCTTCCCGTCGGCTGTCTTGGTGTGTTGCTGCCAAGCGTGTTGTTGGTACCCGTGCACAAGTCTGGGGCACAGGAGACCCCAGTCTCTAGTGCACCGACATAGTTATTATAGGAGAATTTAGAGAATGGCAGACAGTCTTCCCATTTGATCCCATGTGCTAAGACACAAGCGCGCAACATATCTTCAAGTATCTGATTCACTCGTTCCGTCAGTGCGCCCGTGTGCGGGTGGAAGGCAGTGCTGAAAGAGAGCTTGGTTTCGAGAGCCTCTTGGAATGTCTTCCAGAATCTTGAGGCGAACCGCGTGCCTCTGTTAGATACAATTTCCTAGGGAACTCCATGGAGTCTAACAATACGCTCAATGTACAGGCTGGCCAATTTGTCGCCACCATAAGTGGTGTTGACCGGAATGAAGTGAGATACCTTGGTCAGATGGTCGACGATGACCCATATAGTGTCATGCCCTCTGCTGGACGTGGGTAGACCAGTGGTGAAGTCCATGCCGACCTTGTGCCACTTCCATTTGTGCACTTGGAGAGGTTTTAGCAATCCAGCAGGTCACTGGTGCTCAGCCTTGACTCGCTGGCACACGTCGCACTTAGCGATATAGGAAGCTATTTCCCTCTTCATGCCATGCCACAAGCATCTTTCTCGGAGGTCTCGATACATCTTGGTGCCACTGGGGTGAATAGAGTAGGGTGTGTCATGGGCTTCTTGCAAGATCAAATCCTTGATTTACGCCTTGTTGGGTACGCATAAATGTTTCCCAAACCACACTATTCCTTGTTCATCCACTAAGAATTTTGGGCCTTGCCTTCCTGGATCTTCTTCTTGATGCCTTTGATGCTCTTCTGCCCCTTCTAGGCCTCCTTGATGTCATCTGCCAAAGTGGGTTTGACTTCAAGGTTCGCTAGGAATACTGGTTCAACTAGCTCCAATCCGAAGCATTCCAACTCTTCATATAAGGCGGGTAGCCTTTCCTTGAGCATAACATTCAAGGTGCTGGCCTTTCGGGTTAATGCATCAGCCACCACATTGGCCTTACCGGGGTGGTATTGAATACTGAGGTCGTAGTCCTTGATTTGCTCCAACCACCTTCGCTACCTCATATTCAATTCCCTTTGAGTAAAGATATACTTTAGACTCTTGTGGTCGGTGTATATTTCACATCACTTCCCCACAAGGTAATGTCGACATGTCTTCAGGGCATGCACTACGGCTGCCAACTCAAGATCATGTGTGGTGTAGTTTTCCTCATGCGAGCACAGTTGCCATGACAGGTATAAGCCACGACCCTGCCGTCTTGCATTAGGACTCCACCGAGCCAGGCTCTTGAGGCATCGCAATATATCACAAACTCCTTGCTGATATCTGGAGTAGCCAATACCAAGGTGGTAGTCAATCTCTTCTTCAACTCCTGGAAGCTTTCTTCACACTCTCGCGTCCAGTCGAACTTCTTTCCCTTCTTCAAAAGCTGAGTCATTGGTCGAGCGATGCAGGAGAATCCTCCCACGAACTTGTGGTAGTATCACGCGACACCGAGGAAGCTTCTGACTTCCTTCACATCGATTGGCGAGTCCTAGTTGGTTACATAGGTAACCTTGGAGGGATTGACCGCGAATCCATTTGTTGTCATGGTATGACCCAAGAATCCAACTTCGTGCAGCCAGAATTTGCATTTGCTAAACTTGGCATAAATCTGGTGCTCTTGAAGCTTTTCCAATACTAACCTCAAGTGTTGTTCAAGCTCTTCTTCAGACTTGGAGAAGATTAGTATGTCCTCAATGAAGATGACAACAAACTTATCCAGGTATTCCATGAAGACTTTGTTCATGAGGTACGTGAAGTATGCTGGGGCATTGGTCAACCCAAATGACATGATTGTGCTCTCGTATAGACCGTACTGGGTCACGAATGCAGTCTTAGGTATGTCTTCGGGTCGGATCTTCAATTGGTAATATACAGATCTGAGATCGATCTTGGAAAATACCTTGGCTCCAATTTGCTGGTCAAATAGGTCCTCAATCTTGGGGAGTGGGTAATTATTCTTGACCGTGACTTCATTGAGAGAACAGTAATCGACGAAGAGTCTGATAGTCCCATCCTTCTTAGACACGAACAGAACAGGTGATCCCCAAGGTGATGCACTCGGACGGATGAATCCCTTCCTGAGTTGCTCATCCAACTGCTTCTTCAGCTCTGCTAGTTCTTCGGTCCCATCCTATAAGGCTTCTTATAGATAGGCTTTGATGTGGGCATGAGCTCAATGATGAACTTGATGTCTCAGTCAATAGGCATCCCTGGCAGCTCATTAGGAAAGACGTCCAGGTATTCACAGACTATTGTCACTCGGTCCAACTCTTCTCTCGATATGCAATTTACGTGAGGGACTTGAGTGGATGTAGGCTCAGGGACGTACTTGACTTTGACCCCTTGGTCGCTTGTCATGGTAATAGCCCTTTTGGCACAGTCCAATATGCCTTGGTGCTTGGCCAACCAATCCATTCCAAGGATCATGTCCAAGCCTTGTGACTTAATGACGATGGGATCCGCTCTGAAGCTTATCCCATTAATGTTGATCCGGACTCCTCTACATCCTAGGTTGGTCATTAACACTGCTCCCGGGGTATGCGCTGCCATTTTCCCATTAAGGAGGGTAGGCTTCAAACCACATTTTCCTGAAACTTCTGAGTAACAAAAGAATGCAAAGCACCACAATAAAACAATATTGTTGCTGGGGTGGAGTTGACGAGGAACATACCCAAAATACAGTCCGAGTCTTCATGTGCTTCTTCTGCGGAGATGTGATTAATGCGTCCCCTGCTGTGGTACTGCTGGTTGCGGGGAGCTTGGTTCCTGCCTGGCGCTCCTTGACCTTGTCCTTGATTAGGCGGATTCGGGCGCGGTGCATCGGGCTTCTTGTTGGGGCACTGCCTGGAGTAGTGACTAGTCTGACCACATCCGAAGCAAGTAACCTGCCCCGAGATGTTGGGCTTGACTCTGCTGTTATTGGGCGGGTTGATTGTTGGTTTGGTGTTGACTTGTTGTTGGGGCTGGAAGTTCTGGCGGAACGTTGGTGCCTTGTATTGTTGTTGCTGGTAGTTGGGTCTTCTCGGGGCTGACTACCAAGGTCGTGGCTTCTGGTTACTAGGTCCTCCATTACCCATGAGATTGCGCTTACGGGTATCATCCATTGCATGACGCTTATCCTCCAGCATGAGAGCCTTGTTCACCAGATGGCAGAAGGTCCGGCATTCACAAACGACCAGCTGGTTCTGAAGTGACTGCTGCAGTCCTTCCATAAAGCGTTCCTCCTTTGCAGCTTCAGTGTTGACGTCTTCCGGTGCATATCTAGACAGGAGGTTAAACTTTTGCAGGTACTCCTTGACGGTTCTACTGCCTTGCCTCAAGGCTCGGAATTCCCGCTTCTTAATAGTCATCATTCCAAGAGGAATGTGAGCAACGCGGAATCCTTCCTTGAATACAGCCCAAGTGATAGCTTGCCCTTCTCGCATGATCTGGATCCCATCCCACCAAGCTCTGGCCGTGCCTCTGAGACAATGAGAAGCATAAAGGACTTTCTCGCGATCATCGGAGCACTTGACCAACGCGAGGAGGTCTTCGATAGTGCGGATCCAGTCATGTGCATCCAATGGTTCAGTTGTCTCCCTGAATATAGGAGGTGTAGTCCTCATAAACTCAGACAGAGTAGAGCGACCATTGCCATTTCTGTTTTGCGGTGGACTGTTTACCAAGACTTGAGCCAGCTGTTGGATGGCGGCATTGTTCGCTTGACGTTCCTCCCAGAGAGCTTGGAGGAACTGATCCACTGGCCGGCTTTTCGGAGGAGGTGGTGGCAGGGGAATATCGCCTTGCTGTTGCTCAAGGTAATCTCCAGCTTGAGCGGTCCCACCGGTTCCCTGGTGTTGGCCAGAGGTGGCAGAGCTGGGGTTGCCAAAGGTGCTGGTGCGTGTAGAAATCACCATCTTGTTGGGGGAGCAGACATGTCAATATGCCAACATGGTCGGGGAATCAGAAGGGATGAAGCTCCTAAGTAAGGGGGGTTTGGTGTTGTGCTAGTGTGCGAGTTGAACAATGGTTTTGGGAACTCTAATGCATTGAATTAAAACAAGTGATGTAGTAGCTTACAAGCTGCGTAAGGTAAAATGCGGCTTGCATCAAACATGATCACACAACACTCATGGTTCTCATGAACCGATACACGGACTCAACTATGCATGGGGAGACTCCTGATTGGCCTAAGACGTTCCTCTAAGCGGCGGACTGCTCGGTCTCGTATGGAGGCTCTCTAGGGTCTTCGTCTTCATCCTCGTCGGTATCTTCCTCCTTCAGAGGTGTCGGTGATGGGAGCAGTCTATCACGGAGTCTCTTTGTTGGTGAAGAGGTGAGGAGCTCAGTGTATTCTTCTGAGGTCAGACGGCGACTGTGAATAGGAGTGTCCTGGAGCGGGGGTATCCCTCCTCGGAAGGCAATGGCTGACCGCCCTTTGGGTGCTCCTTCCTTCTTGACCTTGTGGGTCTTCAACTTTTCCATGCAAAGTAGGTCCTAGACTTGGTGCAGTTCTTGGCGAAGCGTCACAGACTCCTTGATCAAAAGGTGCGTCAAGGTGACGGCGGAGAGGCTGAAATAAATTTGAAACTTGAGTGGCGTTCCGTCCTCGAGGATGGGTTAAGTGTCCAACTCCCGTCAATCCCGTCCTTAATAAAAGCATGGTGACGAGTATACAACTGGTTGGCCATCTCGGGAAGGATGTCACGAAGACGCACGAGCACCTCTCGTGTGACTGTCTCCACTGCCAACATCAGATTCTCCATTTGTGGTCCTTGAAAGAACCAACTAGTTGGGGGAGTCGTTTTCCTTCACTATCACGTCCACGTGATATTCCTTTCTTTCGGCGTTGATCGATTTCTCGTGGTAGAGAAATGTGGGCGTGCGGCGTACTTGACAGTTCTCCAGGCTATCTCCCAAGAGTAGGGGAAAGCCAGTCTCCAGAAGCATCTCAGGTACGGCGGCAATCTACAAGGTTGTAGGAGAGGGTTAGAAATTTTTGTGGGTGTAGAAAATCTCAGGTGTAAGGGCTGAGGGTACTACTCGTCTCGGTTGTCGTCCATGCTACCTAAGGCTTCTATAGTCAGGATGGCTCTCATACCAGCTTTGTGGGGACCCCGACTTACGAGTCGAGATAGTCGAATGAACGTGCTTAGTGATCCCAGAGATCAATGCTCATCGAACGCACAGATACTCAATATTAAGAGTCTTACATCCAATACACCGAAATAATACATCAAATAACCATCAAGGTCAAGTGCACATAGGTAGGGCCTATAAGGCCAAATCACACCGATACATCTACTAGCGAAAATATTGGGGCTAAGAGGGTGCCCATGCCATCAGCCTACACCAACATGCATTCTGACTGCGAAGCGTCCTAGTTCGCAAGTCCGTCTCCGACGACGAATTCTTCTCCAAACTCCAGTCCTTCCATGTCTGGTCAATAACATAACTAGTGGCAAGCGAGTGAGTACTTTGAATGTACACGCAAACAGCCCATGATATGGATAATGTAGTATGTATGATAAAAAGTAATATGCAGTATTGGTGGATAGCAACTTGTTTGTAAATATACATGATCATAGATGGGTGTGCAACATAAGCTAGATGGTATTTAGAAGAACAAGTTACAGATATCAACATATTTGTTGTGGGCTGAAGTCTTCGGGTTCACCCAGTATGCCAAGTCACCAAACTTGGTCATATCATCTGTTACTTAGATAACTCCCTGAACACACACTTGGGTTATGCGGAAACGACTGGATGTAGTTTAAGCAGGATTACCCTAATGTCCTTGACCGTGGACACGGCTATTCGAATAGTTTCACACACTGCAGAGGTTGTATGTTGTACCCACGAGATCCGGGAAACTTCCGTGTCATCCACGACTCATGGTACATAACACACCCGAGGTAAGTACCCGATCAATGCCTTTCCCCTGATGATACTAGACAAAGAGTTCCACTTGATTTGTACCTAGGCCACATGATGTATGTCTTACGAGCACCAACTCTGGACAGTGTCATCCATGGGGGGACCAATGGTGTGCCTGAAGCATGTAAAAACGGCATAGTCGACCTACCTGGTACGAGAGTGTCCACATATCACTCCTACCGCTAGTAATGTGGCTCTTTGCTAGCACCGACCAAAGTAATCAACAAAGCCCCATCTCATAAAAGGGTAACGTGGTCGCACATGTAAGGTTGGGACGGTCGACACATCATAAATCTAATCCTGTTTCCAAAACCACTCACACCAAATATACTCGGTGCACCACTTCTCCACACGTAGCCACCTATCTCACCATCACCCTCGAGCATTAGTGGCACCCGACGGGGTTTTCATAAACCGTTGATATTTACCATCGTCATGCTTATGCTTCTACTATGCTTAGCTCTACTTGTCAACATGATATTAGCATGACCCTCATAGGTGGTAGGATCATGCTCAAATGCAAGTGCTTCGGCGGAGCCATCGAAACCATCGTATCGATGATTTACCGAATACTCATGATCATATGCAACGGAAATAATTGCTCTACTAGCATGGAATATAATATTTTACTCAAACATGGTCAAACTGATGCTTTCCTTGATCACCTAAGTATTCGGGGTCTTTGGGGTCTTCGAGTCCATCTCCTTTATCAAACGTGGTGTCTATCATCGTAGTAAATAATAAAATAATAAGTATCTCACTCAAAAACAGAGCACAAACTCAATTTAAAAATGTTGCCCTATTCTGATAAATCTATATTATAATTTTGAAACTATTTGCTCTGGTTTTGGTAAAAGATTATTTTAAAAAATCAATTTAACACAAGCTAAAGTATTCAAAATAAGCCTTTTAATTATCTCTATACATAAAAGTTGTCATAAAGATTGTTTCAACAGCTCTATTAAATTCTACTCATTTTTAGAAGAATTGTGGTGGAAAAATAACTAATTTATATTGGATAACTAATTCTACAATTTTTTTAAAACATGATTCAAATAGAAGAAGAAAAAGTGCTCAGCCATGGCGTGGCTCCGCCTGTGGCTGGGTCGGCCCAGCTGGCCAGCCACCCAGCCAGCCCAGGCGTGCGCGCCGTCATAATGAAACCCGATGCTCGGGCCCTTGCGGTCAGCGGCTGAGAGGAGATAGGGGGAGAGATGAGACACCGACAGGTGGGGCACACCTGTCGGGGTCGTCTTCCACCTTTGGACACAGGATAGGGGAGGCACGCCGGTGGCGACACCGACGCCCTCGAGACCCAACGACGGCAGGAATGGAACCAACACATCGTCGCCTACCTCCTCGTGGTCGAAGGGATGATGGGGATGCCCTGGTGGCCACGGTAGAGCCGAATGAGGAGGTGGATGAAGTTGGTGCTATGGGCAGGGATTAGCTCAGGGAAGTGATGGGGAACTTTTCTGAGCTCACTACAGTCATGGAGGAGGAAAGAGGAGCGCTGGAGTTGGCATATAGCCCGAGATTGACAGAGCTCTAAAGCGTCGGGCCTCGGTCGATCTCGAGTACCGGAGCTTTTTGTGCTTGAATGGAGTGTCTAGGGGTTCAATTTAGGCGTTGGAGGAGTGGGGTGAGGGTGCTGGAGCAAGGGGGAAGGCCTATTTATAGGCCCTCGACGGTGCACCGACTGGGAAGCGCTGGTGGTTTCACCATGGCTCGTAGGAGGGGCAGAGAGAGCTCGTGGTCGAAACCACGGTATTGCAGACGTGGTTTAGGACCCCTGTGACTCACTGAGAGGGAGAGGGAGCGGGGAGGAGCGTGCATGTGTGGCCGCGTTCTTCTGGCCAAATCTGGTGCGTGCGGGCACTCATCGCTCCGGTCAACAGATCGGGGGAGGAGGGGCCCTGAGGCTACCCTAATGCAAGAGGGTTGTCGGGGACGCGGAGAGGCATAAAGGGGAGGCTTGTACCGGTCGGGGTTGGCCAAGTTTGCCTCTGGTGCGCCCTGTAGCATGCCCAGCAGTTTCGGCATGCCACGGCATGCTGTCGAGCTCTGGGTGTATTGGAAGTGTTTGGCGTGTCCTGGGGCTGGGCTGGAAGATCCTTAGCCATTTGAGAGACGAGAGACTCCATGTTGGTCAAGGGAAGTGATTAAAGAGATTATGCCAGACTTGAACCAGGAACTAAAATAGGGATTTTGGCTCTTTTGCTTGGAATCAGAGAGGGGCCACTCTTCTGAAGTTGGGGAGTGGTACTGGCTGCTTAGTCTATGAGTTTGGAGGAAAGTGTATGGGTGTGGAGTGAGGTAAGAGCTCTTTTACTAAGCTGGCAGAAGGTGTTTGATAGGTGTTTTGGGTAGCTACACTTCACCACTGATGACGAAAGTTAATAGGATTAGGTTTGATGCAAAAATAGGATGCTCCACCAAATTTGAGCTTCATTGGACAAGTTTGGCAATGCAAACTTGAAATCACCCCCAAATGGACAGATCTGTCCCTTCCAAAGTGAATTTGGGTAGATTACCCCTTGCAAATGCCATTTTTGGCAAAGACTCCTCATTTCGGGTGTTGAGCACTCCTGCAAAGTTTCAAACCATTTGGACAAACTTTGCTATGTAGAGTTGCTTCAACTTGATGTGGACAGAGAGGGTTTTAGGATTATTTGGTGAACCAAACCACCTTGGAATGAGGTGAAACTTGGTGTGGCCACCAAATATACCTTGGGAAGATTGCTGGAATTTTCTAGGAATTTATTGGAAATATTTCAAAAGGTCAAAACATACAGATTAGGTTTTGCAAGGGTTTCCTCAAATATTTTGAACATAAATAGGGGTTGTAAATCTTATGTATGGAAAATATATGTCATGTGAGTATCTCCAATTTTTCTCAGATTTTTCTAAGGCACAAAAGTAATTTTTCATACAAAAAGATCATTTCTAGCCTCAGAAATGGACATGCATTTCAAATAGGAAAATATTTTGGAAAATAATTATTTTATGGTTTTGGACTGTTAAAATAGTTCTAAAACCATATTACTATCTTTGGGTAAAGGCACTCCCTTGTCATCAGGGACTTGTAGTGCAAACCCAAAGCAAGGTTTTGAAATAGTCAAGAATAAGAAAAAGAATCTTTTGAAAATATCATGCCATAAAATATGGTTTTTGGATCCACTCATTCAAGCATACATAGAAACAATGACAATCATGGCACTCTTAGCATTTGTTTAGAAAGTTTTAATAAGCTCAGATTTTGAAGCTACAGTTGAAGTGAAGTAAAAATAGGGTGTGACAGAAAAACAATGACGACAAGATAGCAAGACACCAAGATGGGCGAGAAAGAGGCGATAAACAAGGAGGAATGTTGTGCAAAGGCCAGCCCAGAGCGGTAGTACAACCGCCAGGGAAGGTACTACCTCTTATGAGCGGTAGTACCATCCGAACAAGCGGTAGTACCGTTCAGGGTAGGGACCGTGGGCTAAAAACCACCACTGGTCAGGTCCGGTACTACCGTGGATGTATTGACCACAAAATTTCTAAAAGAATATCATGTCTAAAATCTGGCCATCATCCACACCCTTCACATGCCGCAAATCGAAACCAAAAAGACGTAGATACATCTCATATTATCCAAGACCTAGATCTGGAAAAGAGACCAGATTAGGAGAAGAACGGGGAGAATACATGTATCCATAGAAAGAAGAGGGGTGGAGAACGATTCCATTGGTTAAAATCGCAAACGAGTGCTCGAAAACGGAGATCAAAGGCGGCCACTGGAGCCTTGGGTTCGCATGGATAGAGACACCCCACGAGGAGAAGTGGGGATGCATGAGTATGGGGAGAGAAAACTGCCCCTGCCCGGCCCCATAAGCCCCTCGCGAAGGAGTCGAAGCAGTAGTACCGCTCCTGGGTAGTACCGCCCAGCGGTAGTACCACTGCGACGAGAAGTACTACCTCTTATCATTGGTAGTACCGCCGTGGCAGCGGTAGTACCACTCCAGATGATCAAAAATGTGCAAAAATAAGAAAACTTCGAACCACCATGAGGTAAAAGACATAAAGACACGTCATGGGGATGAGAACACTCCAAGTTGTGAAAAAATTATAAGTAGAGAGAGGAAGACTTGGAGTGACACAAACAAAATGGGATACTCTCATGAGGAAAGTGCCATAAGGAGGAGGGCGGTGGCCGAAGCCACCTATATTTGAGTTAGTAGGCATGGCATCGCGAAGATTTAACCTTGGGCCCAAGACCATAACGTGTCGTTGAAGCACAAGTGTCATCGATGATGACTAATGTGAACGACCAGATCGTTTTATGCATAATAGGGGGACGGATAATTCATTGAGATAATAACACTCCCCCTAAATTCATTCCTACACCTAAACAAGATAAAATGATGAGAGTGGTGGGGTCTGCCTAGTTTCAATCCACATTGCTGAAATCAATGATATTTGGCTGATGCCGTAACTCGCGTAATCTTGTTTCATTCAAAGGCTTCGTGAAAATATCTGCAAGCTGATCATTAGTGTTGAGGTACATGAGGTTAATCTCCCCCACTTGATATGCTCCCGGATGAAGTGGTGACGAATACCGTTGTGCTCCATCTTGCAATGTTGAACCGGGTTATTGGAGATTGAGATAGCACTAGTATTACCACAATAAAGAGGCCCATTGTCACATGTGACACCGTAATACTTTAGAGTTTGCCTGATCCAAAGCAACTAAGCACAACAACTTGTAGCAGCTACATATTCAGCCTCGATGGACGAGAGAGAAACACAATTTTGTTTCTTAGAAGACCAACTTACTAGAGAGCGACCAAAGAATTGGAAACCTCCGAAATTTGACTTCCTCTCCACACGGTCTCCTTCCCAATCTGAGTGAATATCCTATGGTATAAATGAAGCACCTTTGGGATACCATAAGCCAAAGTTTGGGGTATGAGCCCAATATCAAAAGAGTCGCTTGACCGCCACATAGTGTCTTTCCTTAGGTGCTGAAATTGTGCACAAATTCGCACAATTAACATAATATCCGGTCTAGATGCACAAAGGTAAATGAGGGAGCCAATCATAGAGCAATATACATTTTGATCCACGACTTCACCATTGGGATCGAGGTCAAGATGGCAGTTGAGAGGCATGGGAGTGTTGGCCTTAGCCGGTTTGAGACCATCCATCTTGAAACTTTTGAGCATGTCTTGAGTATATTTTTCTTGATTGATGAAGGTTACTTGACTTCAAATCCGACGAAAAACTTCAACTCTCCCATCATAGACATCTCAAACTCTTTAGTCATTAGTGCGACAAATTCTTCATTAATGGATTTTTTAGGAGAACCAAAGATAATATCATCAACATATAGTTGGCATATGAACAAACTCCCCTTGACCTTCTTAGTAAAAAGAGTGGGGTCAATTTTTCCAACATCAAATCCACGGTCATGTAGCATCTTGGTAAGGTTCTCATACAACCTACGTGGGGCCTGTTTAAGGCCATAGAGTGCGTTATCGAGGACATAAACATTATTAGGGAACTTGGGATCTTCGAATCCCGGGGGTTGCTTGACATAAACCAACTCCTTAAGGGGACCATTCAGAAATGCACTCTGCACATCCATTTGGTATAATTTGAAGTTATGATGGGCAGGAAATGCAAGCGTCATGTGAATAGATTCAAGGCAAGCAATAGGACCAAAGGTTTCACCATAGTCGATCCCCTTGACTTGGGAGTAGCCTTGTGCTACCAAACTTTCCTTGTTCCGAGTGACGACACCATTCGCATGTTGCTTGTTCTTAAAGATCCACTTTGTCCCAATGACATTGTGGTTCTCCTTTGGTCTTGGCACCAATCGCCACACTTTGTTGCGCTCGAAGTTGTTGAGTTCTTCATGCATGGCTTCAACCCAATCCATGTCTTCGAGAGCCTCTTGTACCGTTTGGTGTTTAATACGAGAAAAAACACATGACGGACACTAAAGTTTGATAATTGACGACGAGTGGTTACCCCTCTCTTTAAGATGTCGTAGACATTCTCCAGAATATAAGAATTCTTTCTGAGCTTTTTGGCATTCTTGGCAGCACGTATTTCTTGAATCTCTTCAGGGGTAAGGTGAGGAGCCTGTTTGAGACCTTTACCGGCTTTGCAAGTTTTCCCTTGATCTTGAGCTTGGTTTTGTTCTTGAGCTTGCTCTTGATCTTGAACTTGGTCTTGATCTTGAGCATCCTCAGAGGGGTTAGATTGATCAAGGACATCACTTGGTGCAGTACCATCCTAAGGTTGATCTTCTCCTTGATCAAGATCATCGGGTTGAAGGCCTACATTGGTGGTGGTTCTACATGGGTGGAACATTGTCCTTCTCCTTCAGCCACAAGGGGTTCCTCAACGGGCAGGAAGTGTCCCACACCCATTCTTCTTATGGCTTGTGGAGAAATTTCATTATGTACATCAAAGACCACTTTGCTCCACTTGGGAGCCATTATTCTCATCATACTCCACTTTACACGTCTCCTCAATGAGTCTTGAGGACTTGTTGAGGACATGGTAAGCGTGAGAGTTTGTAGCATAACCAACAAATATGCCCTATTGAGCTCTAGGTTCAAATCTAGACAAGCGAGCACCTTTCTTAAGAATGGAACACTTACAACCAAACACTCAGAAGTACTTGAGGTTGGGCTTGTTACCGGTAAGAATTTCATATGGAGTCTTGTTCAAGCCTTTGCGAAGGTAGAGCCGATTGGATGCATGACATGCGGTGTTGATGACTTCTGCCCAAAAGTTATACAGAGGTTTAAAATCCGCCATCATGGTTCTTGACGCGTCCATCAACGTCCGGTTCTTCCTTTCCGCCTCACCATTTTGTTGAGGAGTGTAAGGTGCAGAGTATTGATGCTTGAATCCTTCATCACTCAGAAATTCATTTAAGGTGTAATTCTTGAACTAGGTGCCATTGTGACTTCTAATCATCAATGTCTTTGCATCATGTTGACGTTGTGCTTCATTAGCAAATTTGATGGCGGTTTGTTGAGTCCCACTCTTTCTCTTGAAAATGTATACCCACATATATCTTGAGTAATCATCCACAATCACCAAACAATACTTTCTTTCCACAAGACTACCATAGGATGGAGGACAAAAGATATCATGTGGAGGACCTCCAGGGTCCTTTTTGAGTAGATGATAGTCGTCGCGCGGTGAGTTGTCTCATGAATTTTCCTTCAATACACGCACTACAAGCATGATCTCTAGCAAAACTCACATTTGTTAGTCCAAGAATGTGATCCCCTTTGAGGAGACTTTGAAAATATCTCATATTCTCATGGGTTAGCCAGCGATGAGAAAGCCATCCCACATGAAGTCATTGACTTTAGCCATTAGGCAAGTCGCGGTCTTAGTCGATCTAAAAGTTAACCACATATAGACCATTCTCAACATGCCTCACAAAAGCTACTTTAAGAGTCTTTCTCCACAAAAGGGCCACAAAGTCAATGCCAAAGAAGGTACTAAAGCCCATAAGAGCAAGTTCATGAACAAAAAGTAAATTGTATGCGAGGGTCTCAACAAGCATAAGTTTTTAATGGTAAGTTCTGAAGAAATTACCACCTTGTCGGGACCAAATACCATTGAAACTGCATCATCACCAAAGGAGACTTGGGTGACAACGGATGGGTCGTGATGAACGTCCACCACTAAGTCCTTGGTTCCAGTCATATGATTTGTTGCTCCACTATCAAGCAACCATGACACCCCACCACAAGCAAACTCCTGCATAAGATCAATTCTTGGGTTTATGTATGCATTCTTTAATGGGTCCTTTCAGGTTAGTAACAAGGGTCTTAGGAACCCATATAAACCATTCAATGTACTCATTATGAGAACCAACAAACTTACTAAAAACATTCACATCACTGGCACGACATAAGACATAAGAGGGGTTAAAGTCGCCGACTGTGTTGGGAAGGGGAGTTTTGCCGTTCTTAGCATTACCACCCTTAGCTTGGTCCTTTTTCTTCTCCTGAGTACCCTCCCTAGTTTTAAAAAAGGTTTCCATAAGCTCAGGAGGTTGCTTGGTCTTCCCGTTCTTGTTCTTCTTTGACTTGGGTGCAAACCCAACTCCTTCCTTTGCAACCACTTCCTTTTGATTGCTCATAAGGTGATTAAGATTCTTTCCACCTTGGATGCATGTCACAGGGCCTTTCTCAAGCTGCTCTCTTAATTTGGTGTGCTCATCCACAAGATGTGCATGCTCACAACAAGGGTTACTCGCATGGACATTATCAATTAAAACAAATGGAGAGCAAGTGGCTATTTCCTTAGTGAGTTTAACTTGGAGTTGAGCATGAGACTCTTTTAAAAAGGCATGAACACTCTTAAAGGCCTTCTGAGCCCTCTCAAGTGTTGCAAGCTCTTTATTGAGTCTAACATGGTCAAGCCCAAGTGCAACCTTTTCGGATTGGAGTACACGAATAAGAACAAGAGCGTGATCAAGATCTTTCTTTAATTTACCAAGGTCATCTTTGTGTGACCCCTAAAGAGTCAAACCAAGTCGTTGCTCCTCCTCAAGAGAAATAGAAACATCTGCAATGTCATAAGCATAGTCACGACTATGTCCTTGTAATGTGGAGATAGTTTTTTCAAGAGATTCAATGAGGTCATTAGCTTGTCCTAGTGTCACAACTTGTCTTTTGACTCTCGTGACTAAATTAACTTATCTCAAAAATCAGGAGCAATTAAAATTTTTGTGAGTGCTTATGATGCATGATGTGATTGTTGCTTGCTTGCTTGTTGCTTCTGTGTGAATCCCAATGTTCCTACTACTCTCTAGACTCATCTTATTGACCCAAACCCTTGCCTAATGATCATGCCATGTGTATAGCACGAGAAAACATTTTTACCATATACTAGTTTGAACAAAAAGCTTTTACTTAATTTAAGACTTTAGAAACCCCAAGTTGGGATTTGTACTACAAGCCCCAAATTAGGGAATTGTTTTGCTCCAAATATATAATTTTGAACCCTATTATCAAAAAGACTTCCCAAAACCACAAAATTATTATTTTAAAATTTATTTTCCTATTATAATTAAATACTTTTTTCTGAGGCCAGAAATGGTCTTTTACAAAGAAAGGTTATTTTTCCTGCCTTCAAAATATCTTACAAAATTTAGGGAAATTCAGTGGATATATATATTCCACATATAAGAGTTTAAACACATGGTCATGTTTGAAATATAGGGCAAAACCCCTCAAAACCTTTCCTGCCTATTTCAAACTTTTGGAATATTTATATAAGAAATATTCTCAATAAGTCCGAGTAAAATTCTAGCATGTCACGCATGATATTTGTGATGATCTTGCAAAGTTTCATCTCAATCCAAGTTAATTTGGTTCAGCTAAATATTCCAAAACCATATCTATCCAGATCTGAATTTGAGCAATTCTACATTGCCAAATGTCTCCAATTGTGGTCAAAATTTATGGTCATGTTCTAATGCTCTAATAATGCATCCACACCAAGTAGTGCATCAAGAGAATAAGCGAACTTGTCCCAAACCCCTCCAAACCTTGTTTGTTGATTTGTAACTTTGAGAAACTTCATATTATGAAGTTTCTCCAATTGATCCCAAACTTTTTGGACATTCTCTAATACTCAAATGATGCCATCACACAAAGTTGTGGATTAGTGGTAATTGATTTGCATGGTTTTGTATGCAGAAAGCAATTTCTTCCCATTTCTCAGGTTTTTCAAGTCTACATGGGAAACTTTCTCCATAAAATCCCCAATTTGATGTACAAGCTCATTTTGACCTATCTTGTGATGGTGTTAAGTTTCATAGCAACTAGAATCCATTTACTAGCCCTAACATCCATCAAACACCTTCTGCCATTTTACCTAAATTGCTTCTTCGACCCCTTCTACTAATCTCCTTGAGCTCATTTTTTTACCACAATATTCTCTGACCCTATTTTACCTCTAGTAACCTTGCAAAGGCATCTGGTCAATTATTGGAGAGTGACTCCCTCTCATTACCTCTTCTTCTTACCTTGGCAGCCCCTCTTTTACTCTCTTCTAATGATTCTGTTCAAGCCAAATTAAGCTCCCACCTCTAGCATGATAATGCATCCTTCCAAACCAAAACATGGTATGCTCATGTGGGAAATATGAGCAGCCCTTCTCAAACTTGTTTTTGGCAGTAATTTGACCTTGAACCGCAACTACTAGTTTCAAACCCCTCTTTGATCTGAAACTTTGCAACATTGTAGTCCTTCTATGCCTAAGACCACTAGACATGGTTTCACCCCAATACCCCCGAGTAAAAGCCACTTTAATAGACCCAAGTTTGCTGATGTATACTTAATCAGTGATGAAACCCAGCCTAATCAGCCCCATATGCAACCAAACTCCCGAGTCACCTTCCTGCGTGCGTGCCTTGCATGTAGGACATCTTTGACTAGTCAAAAAGTTACTCTAGACATGGGCAGCCATGGTGACCATGCTGGTAGCATGCAATAACAACGCTCTGTGCCTTGTCCACTTGCTGTAGCTCGAGTCCAGCAACGACAACGTGTTCCAGCATGTCGCAGAGCATCCTTTGACCATCAACGCCTCTCTCCGACACTAGGGTGCAGCCAAAGGAGCCAGGCACATGCGTGGCCGCCGTGCCTAGAGCATTCCGAGAGCACCCGAGCTCACCATGTCGCCCCCTCACTTATCTTTCCCGCCTCGAGCCCCAAGGTGCCTATGTATTCTTCCCTCTCCCCTAAACGCATCTTGGAGCTCTCGTTCTTCCGCTTTCCCTATACATCACTGGCAATTGCCAAAGCGCTGCTGGCGGCCGCTTCTCCAATTCGGGCTCCTCCAAGCCCTTCCTTCCATGAGGATGCATCACAAGGCCTCCCTCCATTCCACAGCTTCCCCGTGCTCCCTTCTTCCTCTAGGTGGCCGGGACGCCGCCCCACCACAGCCGTTGCCGCTGGTCTCCACCGCGGCCGAGGGGCCCCTCTTCCCAGTGATCCCCGTCCGCAATGGGTCGACTGGGAGGTGCAACACATCTCCCCGAGCCGTCGTTTGCTGAAGTGCCCCCGAGGGAGTGGCTAGAGCCACCAGGGCGAGCACCGGCGAGCATCAAGCCTACTTCCCCTATTTTCTCGATCGGGCGGGAGGTGAGAGATTGGCCTGACAAGCGGGGTCAGCCTGTCAGTGAACCAGGGGCCGGGGCGAGTATTTTAAGTGGAGACGCCCCTGGTGATGTCGCCTCCCCTGCAGCGAAAGCGCCCCCGGGAGAAGGCGCTTACGGCGTGGTGAGCCTACCACGCGACCAGGGATGTTGGGTCGGCCCATCTCTATCCAGTGCCCCGTGCGTGCACAAGCGTCCTTTGGTATAACAATTTCTTTTTCTTTTTCTTCAGAAATGTCTAAAATCCACAACTAATTAAGTATCACTCCAAATTTGATGATTCAAATTCCCACAGGTTACTAAAATCCTTGCCTATCCAAATAGGTGTATTGCACATTTTTCGAGAGAAACTTTTTGTGGTGTTATTATTCAAATTCAAATTGGTATATATAAAACCCCACCTTGCAAAATTCCTACGGAGCTCAAATGAGAGATGATTACAAAGACTTTTCGAAAACCCCGTTTGGTGCTGATGTTTGCTGTGTATCCCTTGCAACGGCGCCAGAAATAGTTGTGTCGACGGCACCAGGAATCCTTCAGCGACGGCTACGCCTTAAGGGACTACCTATGCAAGTATGCAAAGGATTTCCCCCGTGGCCTTGGAGCCTTGCGTTGGTGTTCCCTCGAAGCGGAAAGGGTGATGTAGCACAAGGACGGTAAGTATTTTCCTCAGTTTGAGAACCCAGGTATCAATCTGGCGGAAGAGTATCTCAAGATCCTGCACAAACACAAAAGCTTGCACCCAACGCTATGAAGGGGTTGTCAATACTTTTTAGATTGTTTGCCAAGTGAGAACTAAAAGCAACAAAGTAACAAAGCAAAGTAAAAGCCGAGTTATAAACGATGGATGTGAATAGACCTGGGGGCCATAGTGTTTACTAGTGGCTTCTCTCATGAAAGCAAGTAGACGATGGGTGAACAAATTACAGTCGAGAAATTGATAGAACTGTGTAGAGTCGTGACGATCTCTATGCAATGATTATTTCTATAGGCATCACATCTGAAACAAGTAGACCGATACTTTCTGCATCTACTACTATTACTTCACACGTCGACCGCTATCCAGCATGCATCTAGTGTATTAAGTCCATAAGAATAGAGTAACGCCTTAAGCAAGATGACATGATGTAGAGGGATAATCTCAAACCTGTGATAGAAAACCCATCTTTTTACCCTTGATGGCAACTGCTTGATGTGTGCCTTGCTGCCCCTACTATCACTGGGAAAGGTCACCACATGGCAGAACCCAAAACCAAGCACTTATCCCATTGGAAGAATCATAGATCTAGTTGGCCAAACAAAACCCAAGACTCGGAGAGACTTACAAGGATATCAAATCATGCATATAAGAAATCAGCAAAGACTCAAATATATATCATAGATAATCTGATCACAAGTCCACAATTCATTGGATCTCGACAAACACACCGCCAAACAAGATTACATCGGATAGATCTCCATGAAGATCATGGAGAACTTTGTATTGAAGATCCAAGAGACAGAAGAAGCCATCTAGCTACTAACTACGGACCCGTAGGTCTGAAGTGAACTACTCACGAGTCATTGGAGGGGCGATGATGATGATGAAGAATCCCTCCAACTCCAAAGTCCCCTCCGGCAGGGTGCCGGGAAGGGTCTCAGATGAGAGCTCGCGGAAACGGAAGCTTGCGGCGGCAGAAAAGTATTTTCGAGGCTCCTCTTATTTTTTGCGGAATATTTGGGAATTTATAGGCCAAAAACCTAGGTCAGGGGGCGGCCAGGGAGGCCACAAGCCTGCCCAGCGCCGCCTCCCCCCTGGTGGCGGAGTGGGGGCTTGTGGGCTCCGTGGAGCCCACCTGGCTTGGCCCAAAATCCCCTTGGACTTCTTCCGTTCGGGAAAAAATCATTTCGGGTTTTTCTTTTGTTTGGACTCCATTCCAAAATCAGATCTGAAAAGAGTCAAAAACACGGAAAAACAGGAACTGGCACTTGGCACTGAATTAATAAGTTAGTCCCAAAAAGATATAAAAAGGTACATAAAACATACAAAGAAGACAAGATAACAACATGAAAACATCAAAAATTATAGATACGTTTGAGACATATCAAGCATCCCCAAGCTTAACTCCTGCTCGTCCTCGAGTAGGGAAGTGATAAGAATGAATTTTTGATGTTTTCATGCTACCTAGCATAGGTGTCCTTTGTAATTCCTCTTATGTGACGTGAATATTCAGATCCATTAGGTTCAAAACAATAGTTTTCTATTGACGTGGAAGCAATAATAATTCAAGCAAACTAGCAAAGTAATCATGAACTTTCAAAATAACAAGGCCAAAAGAAAGTTATCCCTACAAAAGCATATATTCTGGCTATGCTCTATCATCATTGCACAACGAGTTTAAATCATGCACAACCCCGGTATTGGCCAAGTAATTGTTTCACACCTTTACTTTCTCAAACATTTTCAACTCTCACACAATACATGAGTGTGAGCCATGGTTATAGCACTATAGATGGTGTGGAATGTGGTGGGGGTTGCAAGACAAAAAGTAAAAGATAGTCACATTAACTAGGCATATCAATGATCTGTGGAGATGCTCATCAATACATATCAATGTGAATGAGTAGGGATTGCCATACAAATGATGCACTAGAGCTACAAGTATGTGAAAGCTCTTAAAGAAAACTAGTGGGTGTGCATCCAACTTGTTTGCTCACGAAGACCTAAGGCAATTTTGAGGAGCCTATCATTGGAATATACAAGCCAAGTTATATAATGAGAATTTCCCACTAGCTATATGGTGCTGACAAAACAAGAGACTCTCAATCATGAAGATCATGGTGCTCAAAATGCACAAGTGTGGAAAAAGTGGTAGCATTGTCCCTTCTCTCTTTTTCTCTCATTTTTTTGGTGGGCTCTTTGGCCTCTTTTTTATGGGCTTATTTGGCCTCTTTTATTTCCTCACATGGGACAATGTTCCAATAATGATGATCATCACACTTTCAACTCAAAACTTAGAGCAACTATGACTCTATATGGAATGCCTTTGGTAGTGTACTGTGGCAATGATCTAGCATCGCATAGACATCAATGGAAACATCATCCTAGCTATTTTACGATCGTGCAAAGGCAATGTAGACGTGGTGGCACATATCATGGTGGTAGTTGCATGGAAATATATCTCGGAATGTCTTTGAAAAAGCCATAGTAGGTAGGTATGGTGGCTGTTTTGAGGGAGGCTAGTGGTGGGTATTGTGCACCGGCGAAAGTTGCACGACACTAAGATAGTGATGGTGGAAGGTGAAAGTGCATCTAAACCATGGACTCAACATTAGTCATGAAGAACTCATATACTTGTTGCAAAAGTTTTATTAGTAATTGACACAAAGCATTCAACGCATACTCCTAGGGGAAGGGTTGGTAGGTATAAACCATCGCGCGATCCCGACCGCCACGCAAAGGATGACAATCAATATACTAATCATGCTCAGACTTCATCACATAGCGGTTCACCATACATGCATGTTACGGGAATCACTAACTTCAACACAAGTATTTCTAGATCCACAACACCTTACTAGCATGACTTCAATATTACCATAACCACAACTCAAAACTAATTGAAATGAATCAAACTTCTCTAACTATTCAATGCACATGAAGGTGGAAGTTTTCGTATCCCTTTGGATAACTACCCCTTTTGAGACTACTTTCAAAGCATAGATTAACTACCAAGCCACGCACCGTTGTGCTCTAAAAGATATAAGTGAAGCACATAGAGCAAAAGTATCTAGCTCAAAAGATATAAGTGATGCACATGTGAGCTGAATTGTCTACCAAAAGATATAAGTGTAGCTCGACAAAATCACGGTGTGTGCATGTCTCTCTCTCTAGGTGTTCAGCAAGGATGATTGTGACCCAAAAAAATAAAAGACTCCTACGATACAAGACGCTCCAAGCAAAAACACATAACATGTGGTGAATAAAAATATAGCCCCAAGTAACGTTACAGATGGATTGAAGACGAGAGAGGGGATGCCTTCCCGGGGCATCCCCAAGCTTAGGCTTTTAAGGCATCCTTGAATCTCTTGGGGTGCCTTGGGAATCCCCAAGATTGAGCTCTTGCCACTCTTTATCTCTTTGTCCATAAGAACTTCACCTAAAACTTGAAAACTTCACAACACGAAACTTAAACAGAAACTCGTGATAACATTAGTACAAGAAAGCAAACCACCACTTCCTTAGGTACTGTAGCAACTCAAATTATACTTGTGCTGATGTTGAGTTACTGTACTTTGAATCTTCCATGGCTAATACCCCCCGATACTATCCATAATTTCATCAAAATAAGCAACCAACACAACAAAAACATAATCTGTTAACAACAGACCAGTCTGTATCAATCTGTATGTTTCGTATACCTATGTTACTTAAAACATTCTGAAACATTACGACAGTCTAAAGAATTTGTGTAGCAATCAGTAGTAGAAAGAATCAACTCAAAAGCTCTTACAGAAAAAAATGAAAATTCGTTTCGTGAGCAGAAAGTTTCTGTCTTTTCCAGCATGAGCAAACGATCATCCTCAAGACTAATCATAACTGTTTTGCTTGGCACAAACGCAAAAAGAAACTCAAAAAACACAATCATAACAGAATTATGAAAGTGCGAAAAACACAAAACAGAAAGAAAAAATATAGATTCGTTGGGTTGCCTCCCAAAAAGCGCTTTTGTTTAACGCCCTTAGCTAGGCATTCAATGATGCTCTCACAAAAGACAAGAATTGAAGCACACGAGAGCATCCTAAAGCATGTGAAAATCACATATAAGTCTAACATACTTCCTATGCATTGGCATTTTATAGGAAAACAAATTGTCAAGACAACCAATAGCTGCCATATGCAAGGAAGAAAAAAGAGACAATATCAATCTCAACATGACGATAGGTAATTGGGTAACATGAAAGTTTCTACCACAATATTTTCCTCTCTCATAGCAGTTACATGTGGGATCATATTCGAATTCAACAATGTAGCTATCACAAGGGATATTCTTTTCATGATCCACATGCATGCAAAGTTGACGCTCTTCAAAAATAGTGGGATTATCATAAAATAAAATCATGACTTCTCCAATCCCACTTTCAATATTGTTGCAAATATCATATTCATCATGAGGTATGAACAAATTTTCAAGATCATAAGAAAGATCATCACCCCAATCATGATTATTGCAACAAGTAGTGGACAAAGCAAAACTAGCATCCCAAAGCTTAGGGTTTTGCATATCTTTAGCATGATTATCACTAATAGAATTTATAGTGAAACCATTGCAATCATGCTTTTCATCCAAGGAGCCCTTGTGAATCACTTCATGAATTTCTTCCTCACAAATTTCTGATTCACGCATCTTACGCAAAACTCCAAAGAAATAGTCAATTGCCCTCAACTCACTAGCAATTTTTTCCACATGAGTGGGTCTCTTAAAGAGATTAGCTAGTGGATGATGATCCATATCAATGGATTTTTAGCAAGCAAAGATGCAAGCTAAAAGAAGGCACATGGTAACACAAGCAAACAGAAAGCGAGCGGAAGAAGGGCGAACGGAAAAAGGCAAATGTGAAGTGGGGGAGAGGAAAACGAGAGGCAACTGGCAACAAAAGTAAATGCAAGAGAAGAGTTTGTGAGGCCTACTTGGATATATCTTGATTTCTCCTCCGCGGCAACGGCGCTAGAAATACTTCTGATGTTTTTTGTGTATCCTTGCAACGGCGCCAGAAGTAGTTGTGACGACGGCACCAGGAATCCTTCAGCTACGGCTACGCCTTAATGGACTTCCTAGGCAAGTATGCAAAGGATTTCCCCCGTGGCCTTGGATCCTCGCGTTGGTGTTCCCTCGAAGCGGAAAGGGTGATGTAGCACAGCGACGGTAAGTATTTCCCTCAGTTTGAGAACCAAGGTATCAATTCGGCGGAAGAGTATCTCAAGATCCTGCACAAACACAAAAGCTTGCACCCAACGCTATGAAGGGGTTGTCAATCCCTTGTAGATTGTTTGCCAAGTTAGAATTCAAAGCAACAAAGTAAAAAAGCAAAGTAAAAGCGGAGTTGTAAATGATGGATGTGAATAGACCCGGGGGCTGTAGTGTTTACGTGTGCCTTCTGTCATGAAAGCAAGTAGATGGTGGGTGAGAAAATTACTGTCGAGCAATTGATAGAACTGTGCAGAGTCGTGACGATATCTATGCAATGATTATTTCTATAGGCATCACGTCCGAAACAAGTAGACCGATACTTTCTGCATCTACTACTATTACTCCACACGTCAACCGCTATCCAGCATGTATCTAGTGTATTAAGTCCATAAGGACAGTGTAACGCCTTAATCAAGATGACATGATGTAAAGGGATAATCTCAAACCAATGATAAAACCCCCATATTTTTACCCTTGATGGCAACTGCTTCATGTGTGCCTTGCTGCCCCTACTGTCACTGGGAAAGGTCACCACATGGCAGAACCCAAAACCACGCACTTCTCCCATTGCAAGAATCATAGATCTAGTTGGCCAAACAAAACCCAAGAATCGGAGAGACTTACAAGGATATCAAATCATGCATATAAGAAATCAACAAAGACTCAAATATATATCATAGATAATCTGATCACAAGTCCACAATTCACCGGATCTCGACAAACACACCGCCAAAGAAGATTTCATGGGATAGATCTCCATGAAGATCATGGAGAACTTTGTATTGAAGATCCAAGAGAGAGAAAAGCCATCTAGCTACTAACTAAGGACCTGTATGTCTGAAGTGAACTACTCACGAATCATTGGAGGGGCGATGATGATGATGAAGAAGCCCTCCAACTCCAAAGTCCCCTCCGACAGGGTGACGGGAAGGGTCTCGAGATGAGATCTCGCGGAAACGGAAGCTTGCGGCGGTGGAAAACTATTTTCGAGGCTCCCCTGATTTTTTGCGGAATATTTGGGAATTTATAGGCCAAAAACCTAGGTCAGGGGTCGGCCAGGGAGGCCACAAGCCTGCCCACCGCTGCCTCCCCCCTAGTGGCGGAGTGAGGGCCTGTGGGCTCCCTGGAGCCCACCTGGCTTAGCCGAAAAGCCCCCTGGACTTCTTCCGTTCAGGAAAAAATCATTTCGGGGTTTTTCTTCCGTTTGGACTCCGTTCCAAAATCAGATCTGAAAAGAGTCAAAAACACGGAAAAAACAGGAACTGGTACTTGGCACTGAATTAATAAGTTAGTCCCAAAAAGATATAAAAAGGTACATCAAACATACAAAGAAGACAAGATAACAACGTGAAAACATCAAAAAATTATAGATATGTTTGAGACGTATCAGGTGCCGCTAATGCCCGAGGGTGATGGTGTTGAGATGGATGACCACTTGAGAAAGAAGTGGTGAACCAAGAAAGATTTGGTGTGTGTGTGGTTTCGGAAACAATGAGAGATATAAGATGTGTCGACTGTCCCAACCTTACATGTGCGACCACGTTACCCCTTATGAGACAGGGTTTTGTTGATTACTTTGGTCGGTGCTAGCAAAAAGCCCTCATTACTAGTGATGGGAGTAATATGGTCACTCTCACGACAGGGTCATGCCACGAAGCACGACGATGATGTTTTACAGGTTTCGGGCACACCGTTGGTCCCTACATGGATGATACGATCTAGTGTTGGTGCTCGTAAGACGTACACCATGTGGACTGGGTACCAATCGAGTGGACTCTTTGTCTCGTGTCGCCAGGGGAAAGGCACTATTCGGGTACTTACATCAGGTTTATTATATACCGCGAGTCGTGAATGACACGAAAGTTTCCCAACTCCCGTGGGTACAGCACGCAACCTCTGCAGAGTGTCAAACTATTCGAATAGCCGTGTCCACGGTCAAGTACAGTTGGGTAATCGTGGCTAATCTACATCCAGTCGTTTTCACATAAACCAAGTGTGCGTGTGTATTAAAGGCATTACACGAGAAAGAGATTACTTGAGTCAAGTCCGGTGGCTTGGCATAAAGGGTGAACCTGAGGTGTTCAGCCCTTAGAAGATATGTTGATATCTGTAACCTATTATTATGGTTACCATTTACCTTGTGGTGCATGATAATACAACACTTGACGCATTTAAGAAAAACCTGCTTTCCACCAAGGATGCATTTTATAGTTAAATCATGCCTCAATTGCATTGTCCGCATCATGGGTTGCTTGCGAGTACATTCAAAGTACTCATTGGCTTGCCACTGGTTATTTCATTGACTGGGTAAGAGAGAACAGGAGATGGTGAAGAGTGCCATGGCGTCGTTCCTGTGAGCTAGGACGCTTCCTAGTCAGAATGCATGTAGATTAAGGTTGATGGCATGGGTTCACGCTTTTGACGAATATTTCCGCTATTGGTCAAGTTTGTTGTGTTGGCCTCCAAGGCCCTATGTATGTAGGACTAGACCGCAAGGTCATTATTTGTATCACACGGTATGTATGGATGTAAGACTCCTGTTATTCAGTTTATGTGTGTTTGGTGAGCATTGATCTTAAGGATCATTGAGCATGTTGATTCTGTGATCTCGACTCATAATTCGGGGTCCCACAGAGCTGCTATCACAACCATCCTGACTATAGGAAGCTATTAGTTAGCACTGACGTTAGTTAGGACAAAGTTGTTTTCCAGACCCTTCAAAAGTACTTGCAAAACCTGCATCTTTCTCACCTCTCCTAAATATTCAAAGGGAGCAAAGCCTTTACCCTAGCACTTCCACCCTTATTCTCTTGACACTCCTCGTTAGCTTTTTCAAAACATGCAAACGGTCGCTAGCACCCTTAGGCCCTCTGGTCACAGGATTACTTAAAATCCTTGCGGATAACTTGGAAGGAAGCAACCTTTCCAAGCGATCTCCCACGTACTTGGAAGACAAGGATGGCGACGCTACGACCAAATGACACCAACAGAAGCAACCTCCATGAGGAATGAGGACATCAAGACTCAGAATATGGTGACACCCTCGACACCGTCCCAGAGTGATGCAACGTTTACCTACGATGATAAAGACATAATATATGCAAGACCATGATATGCATAGCTAATAGAGTGACCCTGTCATTATCAAAGTTGTGTCGACCACCTCCCGTGGATGAGAACCTTGCCATTTGGTCCGCCTCACCTATATATGTGAGCAGGAACACGGTTCTCTTCATCCCCAGCTCTAGGTGCCGATATTGTTTTCAACATGACTCATAGGTCGAAACTCTATCACGCCTTGCTGATGTCATTGCATAAAGTTTGTCCAGTTGGTACTCTAGATGCCTTGGAAGACAGGAAGACAATGACAAGAGTACGGAGACAACAGAAGACCTTGACAATGACAGCCATGAGGAACCACCTTCGTAGGCAGCTCGCCAGATGAGAAGTCGTCAAGGACTCTTTTCAGCTCAACCCGAGTCATTTCGGCAAACAACAACAAGGGACAGAGGGACACCCTGAGAAGGTCCAAAATACTGAGCGGACCCTTCTTCGAAGGACGAAGCAAGCAGGACTGTCGAGTCCGAGAACCCCTAGGGTAGGATGAGTCGCGAGTCCCCTATGCAAAGTCGAGTCCGTGAAATGGTTCGTTTGGAACCATGTTGTGTGTTGCTTATTCTCGTTTGTTAGTGATTTGATATAAGTCGTGCTTTTTCCTTAGACAGCGAGTACACGAATATATCACCTCACACATATTCATGTTTGAATTGGCTTTTTGACACTTCTTTGGTTGCACTTGCACTATACCACCCCCCTTAGGCAGTCCCCCGTATGCTACTTCTTCTCTCCCACCTTTCTCGACAACTGGAGACCAAACACACAAGATGCACCAAGATCCACTTCGACCAACGACTAACACTAAAGACGCTGACTATAACATGCTCAACCAGGCGCGACCTATACAAGTTATGCTTTCCCTCAAAATTGGAAACCCCTTCCTAGACCAACCTAACCCTCACAAGCTTTCCCAGCTCAAATTTCTGGTCACGTGACTAATACACGGATTTGCTAGAGCACCATTGAGCACGGGTAACCCCTCTTAGCACTGGGATTCTTTACGGGACGAGTGGTCACAGTGAACAAGTATCCTTCATTGTTAAGATAGCACCATAACCCTGATACCATACGAAGGATCTTCCTTGGAGATATGAAATGCAGTCATTGAGTTGTTGTGATGATGCTATGTGACTCGAGGATATAGCTACACTATCTTGATGGATCGTTAGACCCTTATGAAGGTAGGTGAACTTCGTGGAACGAGTTGATAAAGTAGCATGACCTACATGTTCCTGGAGTAAGCTTGGATTCAGTAGGATAATTATTATCACGATCTTAAATTCCTGGTGGTATAATAAATTGGCTTTATCAAGTAATCGCCATGGTTTGATGATGTCACCATAATGACTCGAGTAACGAGTAGGAGTTCTTATTGCATTTGAGATTTGGATTTGACACATGACCTTATTGGAGTATCGATGATGAGTGAGGCCACATGGTTCGTAGTAGATTGGATTAGTCTGATGATCTCGATCATGATATCATGTTTCTCGGTGGACAACAAGTAAAATTAATCGGAGTTATCGAATTGATTCACAAACCTATATAAGAATGGCCATGGAGATTAGTTGACCATGATATCGGAAGTGGTGGATATATTGTGACGTAGTCGTTGCAATAATATGTGGATTTTGAGGACTCTAGATGATCATATAAAACCCCATCGATACTGGACTTGTAGCAGTGATGGGTCGAGTGATAATCAATAGGTATGATGGACCACTTGATTGGATTCGTAGGAAGGAAATAGAACCTTGGGTTGCTATACTACGTGTTTCCTTAATATAGGAATGCAATACTGTTGCCAAAGGATAATCTAGGTGATAACTTGGATTTGTAGTGTCTTAATTCAAGCTTGGAAGCTTGTATGCCTTCCCGAGGATTCTTACATATGAAGGCATGTGTAAATTAGCTATAGTATACCTATGATATTTAGGTTAAGGTCTTTCCCTCAAACCCTAGAGTTGACTAGCATGAGTGGTGTGGATTTGACTTATGTGAAGTGGTACTTTTGATGATATTGGGTGATTTATATCCGAAGATAGAGGTTAGACTGTTGGCATCAAATGTATGTGCTTAAGGATGAGATGATAGATGTTCACTCACGTCCAAGGTTACTTGAAGCCCCAAAGCTTTGCCGAACCATAAAACGGTCAGGTTATGACCATAGGAAATGGCTCGAAGTCATTATAATATGGCCAGTACTCCGTCCCGACCACCACCAATCATGTTTGTGAGGAGCATGGACATGAAGAACTCAATGATGTTGTACCATAAACCCCTCAGCCAATGACCGCCCATATCAAGTCGCCGCTCCTCTCACCTGTCTCATGAGAACATTGCTTATGTGATGCTTGGAGAAGTATGTTGTTATCCTCATGGATGACATACTTATTCACCCAATAGGAGGAAGAGCACCTTAGTCCTGTTTGGACGAGCCCCAGGAACGCCGATCGCCAAGCCTCTGAATAGTAAGATGTTACCTCGAGAGGGTGGGATCCTCGACACAACCTCCAAGCAATAGGAGTCATTCCTACCTAGACGAGGCGAAGAACCGCAATGGTTGGGAAACCCCGACGAAGAAGAAGCAACCCTAGAAGTCAACCATCGCTCCTGTGTCGGCTACAACGACTATGTTGAGAAGTATCTACGTTCAAGATGATGAAGCCTTTGGAGGGCGAGAGAAATCAGAGAGTCCCTTTTTGGTCCCGTCAAGGGCGTAAATCCTGACTGGACCATGATGGAAGCCCTATGAAATGTGATTCACCCGCCTGCCAATCCTCATACCTTAGGGATTGGGTGATTGGTCTATACTCTTGGGTATCCAGCTCATCCCGGAACCATCGTGAACCTTCCTAGATGGCACTGAGTCTCCAAGCTTAGACTCACGGGCGAGACCCAACCCAGACCCTTTCACGAGAAGCTACGAAGAGGCTAGAAGTTCAAACATCTGAAGACACACCGGAAGCTTGCGCCCATAATGACAATGACAAACGGACGGAGACGAACGAAGCATATACATGGGCAACTTACCGAAGCACAAGATCTCGATGAAAAGGCTTGCGACGACTCACTTCAACGCTCTCGAGGGTGCATACCACCCACAATGGTAGATCACCTGATTTGAGGGAGTCAAGGACTTCCCTGTCGACAGGGAGCTACGCGAAGACCTTGACCCTTCTGTTCTAACACAATACATCTAGATGTCACTAACTGACATGAGCAGCCCCACGACGAGCACCCAGACATGCTACCTTGCCATGTATTCCGACTTTGGAATACACGTGCAAGCCAGAACCTTGCAGGAACTTAGTTCACCAAGAACTTGACCCTCAGTCAAGCCTAACTTATTCCCAGAACCCTGCTCATAGTCCGTCAAAGACGAGTGAAGCATTCGAAGTTGTATCATCAAGCACTTGAAGACCCACTGGAGCAACCACATCGAAGAAGGAGCAACATGGGGACATGAAGGCTACCTCCGACCGAAGATTTTGTATCTCTCCAATGCCTAGCCTAAAAATCTCGAGGACGATATTTTCTTAAGGGGGTAAGGTCACTCACACCCTGTGTTTTGACTCTCCTGACTATATTAACTTATCTCAAAAATCAGGACCAATCAAAATTTTTGTGAGTGCTTGTGATGCTTGATGTGATTGTTGCTTGCTTGCTTGTTGCTTGTGTCTGAATCCAAATGTTCTTGCCACTCTCCACACTCACCTCCTTGAGCCAAACCCTTTCCTAATGATCATGCCATGTGTATAGGACCAAAAACTATTTATACCAAATACTGTTTTGACCAAAAAGCTTTTATTTAATTTAAGCTTTTATTTAACCAGAAACTCTGAGTTGGCATTTGTACTACAAGTCCCCAAATTAGGGAATTGTTTTGCTCCCAATATTTTATATTGAACCCTATTATCAAAAGACTTCCCAAACCCACAAAATTATTATTTAAAAAGTTATTTTCCTATTTTAATTAAATACCTTTTTCTGACGCCAGAAATGCTCTTTTACAAAGAAAGGTTATTTTTCCTGCCTTCAAAATATCTGATAAAAATTTAGGGAAACTCAGTGGATATATATATATATATATATATATATATATATATTCGACATATAAGAGTTTAAACACATTGTAATATTCAAAATATAGGGCAAAACCCCTCAAAACCTTTCGTGCCTATTTCAAACTTTTGGAATATTTCTATAAGACATATTCTCAATAAATCCGAGTAAAATTCTAGCGTGTCACACATGATAGATGTGATGATCTTGCAAAGTTTCATCTCAATCCAAGTTAATTTTGTTCAGCTAAATATTCCAAAACCGTATCTGTCCAGATCCAAATTTGAGCAACTTTACATTGCCAAGTGTACTCAATTGTGTACAAATTTTGTGGACATGTTATAATGTTCTAATAATGCATCCACACCAAGTGGTGCATCTAGGAGAATAAATGAACTTGTCCCAAACCCTTCAAAACCTTGTCTGTTAATTTCTGAATTCTGGAAACTTTACATTATGAAGTTTCTCCAATTGATCCCAAATTTTTTGGGCATTCGCTAATACTCAAACAATGTCTCCACACCAAGTTGTGGATTAGTGGGAATTGATTCGCATGGTTTTATATGCAGAAAGCCATTTCTTCCCATTTCTTGGGTTTTTCAAGTCTACATTTGAAACATTCTCCACCAAATCCCCAATTTGGTGTACAAGCCCATTTTGACCTATCTTGTGATACTGTTTAGTTTCATAGCGACTAGAATCCATTTGCTAGCCCTAATTTCCATCAAACACCTTCTACTAATCTCCTTGAGCTCATTTTTTACCACAGTATTCTCTGACCCTATTTTACCTCCAGTACCTTGCCAAGGCCTCTGGTCAATTATTGGAGGGTGACTCTCTCTATTTACCTCTTCTTCTTACATTGGCAGCCCCTCTTTTACTCTCCCCCAATGATTCTATTCAAGCCAAAGCCCCCGCCTCTTTCTAGAGCACCTCTAGAATGATAATGCATCATTTCCAACCAAACACATGGTATGCTCATGTGGGAAATATAAGCAACACTTCTGAAACTTGTTTTTGGCAGGAATTTGACCTTGAACTCCAACTACTAGTTTCACACCCCTCCTTGACCTGAAACTTTGCAACATTGTTGTCCTTCCATGCCTAAGACTACGAAACATGGTTTCACCCCAATATCCCCCAGTAAAATCCTCTTTTAATAGCCCGAAGTTTGCTCCTACAAACTTAATCAGGGATGAAACCCAGCCTAATCAGCCCCATATGCAACCAAACTCCCGAGTCACCTTCCTGCATGCGTGCCTTGCATGTAGGACATCTTTGGCTGGTCAAAAAGTTACTCTAGACATGGGTGGCCATGGTGACCATGCTAGCAGGATGCAATAACGGTGCTCTGCACCTTGTCCGCTTGCTGCAGCTTGAGTCCAGCAACGGCAGCTTGTCCCAGCACGCGTAGAGCATCCTTTGACCATCCATGCTCCTCCCTGCCGCTACGGTTGAGCCAAAGGAGCCAGGCACATGTATGGCCGCCGTGCCGAGAGCGTCCCGAGCGCACCCGAGATCGCCCTGTCGCCTCCCTCACTTAACTTTCCCCCCTCGAGCCCCAAGGTGCCTACATCTTCTTCCCTCTCCCCTAGACGCCTCCTGGAGCTCTCTTTCTCCCGCTTTCCCTCTCCATCTGTCACACCCTATTTTCACCTCACTTTGTCTTTCTTTCCAAATTTGGTATAAATTAAAACAATTTAAGTGAATGCCATGAGTGCCTTGATTGTCATTGTTGAATGTGTGCTTATGAGTAGATCTCTAGAAACAACTTTTGTAAAATGTTATTTCCATAAAAATCATATTTATTTACTTTGGTCAACCAAAACCTTGCTTTGGGGTTTGCACTCCAAGTCCCTGAATTTAAGGGAGTTCCCTCACCCAAGATGGTATTTTGATTCTAATATTATTATATCTCTTCAAAACCATGAAATGATTATTTTTAAAGTCATTTTCCTATTTTATTTATATCTCTTTCTATGGCCAGAAATGGTATTTCTGGGTGGAAAATTATTTTTCTACCTTACAAAAATATGAGAAAATTTGGAAATACTCACAAGACATATATTTTCCATACATAAGAGTTTCAATCCCTAGTCCTATTCAAAATAGTTGAGAAGCCCCTTGAAAACCAATTCTGTCTATTTTGACCTTTTGAAATACTTTCAAAGGAAATATTCTCAATAATTCCTAGAAAATTCTAGCATGTCACACATGCTATATTTGGTGATCATGCCAAGTGTCACCTCCATCCAAGGTGATTTGATTCAACAAATAATTCAGAAACCCTTTCTTTCTAGAATCAAGTTGGAGCAACTCTACATAGTCAAGTTTGTCCATTTGGTCTCAAACTTTGCAGGAGTGTTCAATACCCCAAATAAGGAGATAATGACAAGATTTGGATTTGTGGGAGTTAATTTGCTCACATATTCTCACAAGGATGCAGATCTACATAATCGCGGGTATTTTCAAGTTTACATTGTCAAACTTATCCAATGGAACTCAAATTTGGTAGAGCCTCCTAATTTGACCTAAAACCAAATCCTGTTAACTTCCAATGAATTTGGAGAAGGTTAACTTCCCCAAACATGCAACAAACACATTTTACCAGATTTGAAAAACAAAATCTAGCAACCACCACACTTACTCCCTTCGCTCCAAACTCATGTCACAGATGGCCTGTGCCCCTCCTCAAATACAAAGGAGAGGCCCAGCACTGGCAACACCACTTTAACTCTCTCCTCTTGGCCAGCTTGATTCCTCTCGTATTCCTCGCATCGAAGGAGCATCTAGCCCATCTCCGCCACACCCCAGGCACGGCCAAGACACGCTAAAGCACGCCAGCATGCCGTGGCATGCCAAAGTTTTGCTCTGGACGTGCTACAGGGCGCACCTGAGCCCCACGGGACCAGCACCGGCTAGTTCTCGCCTCCACCCATTGCCCCTCTTTGACCACACCGAAAATCGAGTCTAGGGCAGCGTCGGGCCCCTCTTCTACCCCTCTCCTCTGCCCCTAGCGATGTGTGCCCGTGCACGGCCGAAGCGGCCAGAAGGAACCCGCTACCTCCACACGCCAGCAAGCTGCCCCCGCTCCTCCTTAATATGAGACGCGGTCCTAAACCGTGTCCGCAATACCATGGTTTCGCGCTCGAGCTCTCTGTCCCCCTCCTACCGTCGCAGCAAAACCACCAGCGCACCACCGTTCGGTGACTCGTCGCTCGCCTATATAAAGACTCCCCCGCACTCCTCTGCACCACCAGAACCTCCCTCTCCACTCCAATCGACCACGCCGAGCACCCCCTTGAGCTAGGAGAGCCCCAGTACTCGAGATCAACCGAGGAGCCACCGCGTCGGGGCTCCGTCGATCTCGGGCTACAGGCACGCTCCCGAGCTCCTTTCACTTCCCATGTGACCACAAATACCTCCCGAGTCTTCTCAACCAGTCGCCCGTTCTTCTCCCCACTCAGAGAATCGTTCCCAGCGCCTTCCCAAAAGCTCTCCGTCGTGGCTTCGTCGCCACCGGCGACTCAGGCCATCTCCGTCAACCACTCAACCCCCATCAGGTAGACGGAAGTGCCACGAGCCCATTCCCGTGCTCACCTGGCCACGAGGACCCCAGAGGTACCGTCGGTGAGCCGCCCCTCTCCTCTGTTTGGAGGTATAAGACGACCCCGACAGGAGGACCCCACCTGTCGGCAACGTCTCTCCCCCTCTCTCTCCTCTTTGTCGCTGGCCGTAAGGGCCCGCACGTCAGGTTTGAACCTCACGACACATGCGCGCCTTGGTTGGTTGGCTGGTTGGGCAGCTGGGCCGGCCCAGCTACTAGTGGATCTAAGCCAGTGAGCTGGAACTTTTCCTTTATTTTTAATTCTGGTTTTTAAAAATAAATTCACATTGTTAATTACTTATCCAAACTTAAATATTTTTCCACCATAATTCTTGTAAAATTTTGAAGTATTTAATAGTGTTGTTTGTGGAACTTTTATGAAAACTTTTATGCACAGGTTTATTTTAGAACCTAGTTTAAGTATTTTTAACTTATGTTAAAAAGACTTTAAAAGACTTTTTCATCCCAAAACCAGAAATAAATATTTTGATAATTAATAATAGGATTTTACACGATAGGGTAACATTTTTTATGTGACTTGTACTCTGTTTTTGGTTTGGTCCTAATTATTAGTATTGCTATTACGATGATAGTTCACGCGTTTGACAAAGGACTTGGACCCGAAGACCTCGAAGACCACGGATACCTAGCTGATAAAGGAAAGCAGCCCTTTGACCATGTGTGAGAAAACATTTATGCATGCCATGTTGAATAGTTTACTCTGATGCATATGATCATGATTAATTGGTAAACCCTCGATATGGTGTTACCGATGGCTCCTCTGGAGCACTTGCATTTGAGCATGACCTTACCATCTATGAGTGTCACACTCATGAAAATTTGACAAGTAGATAGTAGTGCTACGCATTGAACGAGCATATGCATCCTGATGGTAACACAAAGGTGATATCAAAGGTTTTTTGAAGACCCCATCGGGTGCCACTAGTGTCCGAGGGTGATGGTGTTGAGATGGACGACCACTTGAGAAAGAAGTGGCCTACCAGAAAAGGTTTTGTGTGAGTGGTTTCAGAAATGGGATTAGATTTAAGATTTGTCGATCATCCCAACCTTATATGTGCGACCACGATACCCTTTTATGGGACGGGTCTTGGTTGATTACTCTGGTCGGTGCTAGCAAAGAGCCCACATTACTAGTGGCGGGAGTGATATGTTTACTCTCGTGAAGGGTCATGCCAGGTAGGGCTACTATGCCGTTTTTATGTGTTCCGGGACCACCATTGGTCCATGCATGGATGATATGGTCTAGAGTTGGTGCTCGTAAGATATACATCATGTGGGATGGGTACCAATCGAGTGGACTCTTTGTCTAGTGGCGTCATGGGAAAGGCATTGATCTGGTACTTACCTCGAGTATGTTATATACCGGGAGTCGTGGATGACACGGAAGTTTCCCGGATGTCGTGGGTACAACGCGCAACCTATGCAAAGTGTAAAACTATTCGAATAGCCGTGTCAACGGTCAAGGACAGTTGGGTGGTGCTGGTTAAACTACATCGAGTCGTTTTCGTATAAACCAAGTGTGCGTATGTATAAAGGTGTTACATGAGAAAGTGATTACATAGTCAAGTTTGGTGACTTGACATGGAGGCTGAACATGAGGTGTTTAGTCCTCAAAATATTTATGTTGATATATGTAACCTGTTCTGATGGTTACTATTTAATTACTGATCCATGACTATATATATACATGACCATGTTTATGCATTTATAAAACCTGCTTTCCGCAAAGGCTGCATTATACTTCGTATTTCACTCACTTGCAAAATCCGCATCATGGGCTGTTTCCAAGTACATTCAAAGTACTCATTGACTTGCCAATGGGTATTTTATTGACCAGACATGGAGGAACCAGAATATGAAGAAGAATTAATCGTCGGACATGGACACACGAACTAGGACGCTTCCTAGTAAAAATGCCTATTGGTTAAGGATGATGGCACGGGTTCACGTTTACTACCAAGAATTCCGCTAGTAGTTGAGTTGGTGTGATTGGACTTCATGGCCCTATGTATGTAAGACTTGACCATAATGGTCATTATTTGTATCAGACGTTAATCATGGATGTAAGACTCTTGTTATTCAGTATCTATGTGTTCAGTGAGCATTGATCTCTGGGATCACTTTACACGTTTATTCGGCAATATCGACTCCTAAGTCAGGGTCCCCACACAACTAGTAACAGAGTCATCCTAGCTATAGGAAACCTTAGGTAGCATGGAGCTTAGCCAGGACAAATGGCATGACCAGTCCTTACACTTGGGGTTATATACATCCTTACACCCTTTCTATACCATTCATAACTTTCTTACCTCTCTCCAAAAACTTTGTAGATGGCGGTCGTACCTGAGACACTCTTGGAAACTGGCTTTCCCCTACTTGTGGGGGACAGCTTGGAGAAGTGTCAAGTATGCCAAACGCCCGTTTACCTCTACCACGAGCACTTGGTCAATGCCAACACAAAGGAATAGCACGTGGACTTGATTGTGAAGGCAAATGACTCTCCAATGATTTGGTTCTTTGAAGAGCAAGAGGTGGAGACTCTTGTATTGGTAGTTGAGACGGCAGCACGAGAGGCGCTCGTTCACATCCCCGACTTCCTTCCAGAGATGGCTGATGAGCCGGCTACCCTCCACGTGCCTTTTGTTAAGGATGAGGCTGACGGGAGTTGGACGTTAAACCCATCCCCGGAGCAAGGGATGCCACTCAGGTTAAAGACCTACTTCAGCCTCTGTGCCGACAGCCTGGTTCATAACCTGATTAAGGAATTAGTAAACCTTGGCCAAGAAATCCATCGTGTCCAAGAACTACTCTGCCAAGTAAAGATGAAGACAACCAAGATCAAGAAAGAAGGAGCACTCAAAGGACAACCCGATGTCGCATACACACGAGGAATACCACCACATAAGGTCACCCCTATTCGAAGTCACTGCATGACCGTCTAGGAGTATACAGACCTCCTCACTGCTTCTCCGACGAAGCGCCATCCCGATGGACTTCTTCCTTCCCCACACCCTTGACGGGAGATGATTCCCGCACACATGATGACGAGGAGGAAGACCCAGATGAGTGTGAGTATAGGACCGAGCAATCTGCTACTTAGTATGGAGTCTTAAGGCAAACTAGGAGTCCCCATGCGAAGTCGAGTCCGTGTAATGGTTCATATGAAACCATGTATGCTTGTAGTGTGTGGTTTCTATTTGTGTCTCGATGCAAGCCGTGATTTTGCCCTAGGCAACATGTAAGAAGCTACATCACTTCTCTTAATTAATTTATTTGCATAGGGTTCTTCGACCCATCTTGTTTGACACACTTGTACCATACCAAAACCCCCCTTATGTAGGCACGTTTCTCCCTTATGCTTTCCTCTCGACCATTTTGGGATATTGACCTGACTGATCCAAATAGGACGGTGACTGCTACAAGCACTAGTACCTTCGGCCACCCTAGCACTGGCGAATCTACCCGACAGCCAGGAGCCGCTGGGTCTGCAGAAGCTGGAGTTCGCCAGGAGGAGCCACAAGGCAACATTCCCCCGCCACCGCCTCCTCCAGGGAACCTGGTTGTGGATCAGTTCCTCTAGGCTCTCCGAGAGGAACCCCAGGCCAGCAACGCCGCTATCCAGCAGATAGCTCAGGCCTTAGTGAACAACCCGCCGCATGGCGGAAATTGCAATGGTCGCTCCACTAAGTTGGAGTTCAAGAGGACTAAGCCGCCAATATTCCCTTAGACAACTAAGCCCGTGGATGCCGATGGCTGGATCTGCACCACTGAATACCTTCTCACGCTGGTTAAGTGCCCCGACGACCGTGAAAAGGTTATCTATGCCTCTCACTATCCCAGAGGCACTGCCAGGGCTCGGTGTTCCAAATCATGCAAGGTACACAGGTTATCACTTGGGCTGTCTTCAAAGACGGGTTTCACGCAGCTCACATTCGCCCGGGAATGATGACTATCAAGAAGCGGGAGTTCCGTGCACTAAAGCAAGGCAGCAACATAGTCAAGGAGTACCAGCAAAAGTTTAACCTCTTCTCGAGGTATGCGCCTAATGATGTCAGCACTGGAGCCGCCAAGGTGGAACGCTTCATGGAAGGGTTTCATCACGCGCTGCAATATCAGCTTGCTGTCTGTGAGTGTCGAACTTTCTGTGATCTGGTGAACAAGGATCTCATGCTTGAAGACAAGTGCCGCGCTATGGATGATACTTGCAAATGCAAGCTGATGGACAATGGTGGCTCCAGCAACCAGAAGGGTCATCCATGGCAGACAGCCCCATCAAGGCCTAACTATTAGCAGCAGCAGTACCAGACTCCTGCACCTCCCCCAAGTTTTAAGCCTCAGCAGTATGCCAACCCCAAGATGGCGGTCAACCCGCCCAACAACAGTGGGTGCAAGCCCAACAACCCGGGGCAGATCACTTGCTTTGGGTGTGGACAGCCTAGACACTACTCGAGGCAATGCCCCAACAAGAAGCCCGATGCACCGCGCCCCCAATGCGCTGAATCAAGGACAAGGTCATGGAGCACCAAACAAAAACCAGGCATCCTACAACCAGCAATACCACATCAGGGGACGTGTGAACCACAACTCCGCAGAGGAAGCCCAGGAAGACCCGGACTCCATATTGGGTACGTTCCTTGTCAACTGCACTCTAGAAACAATATTGTATGATTGTGGTGGTTCGCATTCTTTAGTCACCCAAAAGTTTTCTACGAAAAGTGGCTTGAAACCTACGCTTCTAAAGGGTCAAATGGCAATACAAACCCCGGGTGCAGTATTAACAAATGCCCCAGCATTCTTCATGTACCTCATGAACAAAGTCTTCATGGAATACCTGGACAAGTTTGTTGTCGTCTTCATCGACGACATACTCATCTTCTCCAAGTCTGAAGAAGAGCATGAGGAACACTTGAGGCTGGTGTTTGAAAAACTTTGAGAGCATCAACTTTATGCCAAATTCAGCAAGTGCAAATTTTGGCTAAGCAAAGTTGGATTCTTGGGTCATACCATGACAACGGATGGATTGGCTCTCGATCCCGCTGTGGGGACCCCGACTTACGAGTCAAGATTGTCGAATGAACGTGCTCAGTGATCCGAGAGATCAATGCTCACCGAACACACAGATAGTGAAAATTAAGAGTCTTACATCCATATATATCGTTTGATACAACAAATGACCATTTCGGTCAAGTCTTACATATATAGGGCCTTGAGGGCCAACACACCAAACTGGACCAATAGCGGTAATATTGGTCGAAAGCGTGAACCCATAGCAGCAGCCTTAACCTACATGCATTCTCACTGGGAAGTGTCCTATCTCGCAAGAATGTCACCGAGTTACTCAGCACCAAATATTGTTCCCTCATACCTGGTCAATGAAATAACCAGTGGCAAGCCAATGAGTACTTTGAATGTACTCGCAACAACCCATGATATGAACAATGCAAGTGAAGCATAACAATAATATGCATCTCTGGTGGATATCATCTTGGTGATAAACAAACATGATCATGGGTATGCAACAGAAGTTAAATGCTGCTTTGAAGAACATGTTACAGATATCAATATATCTGTCACGGGTGGAACCATCCGGGTCCACCCTATATGCCAAGTCACCAAACTTGGTCATATCAATTCTTTCATATTAACACCGTTTACCACATACTCACACACACTTGGTTTATGTGGAAACGACTGGACGTAGTTTAAGCAGGATTACCCAACTGTCCTGACTGTGGACACGACTATTTGAATAGTTTTACACTCTGCAGAGGTAGTACGCTGGACCCATGGGATCCGGGAAACTTTCGTGTCAACCACGACTCGTGACATATAACATACCCGATGTAAGTACCGGATCAATGACTTTTCCCTGACAATACTAGACAAAGAGGTCCACTCGATTGGTACCAGCCCACATGTTTTACGTCTTACGAGCACCGACTCTCGACAGTATCAACCATGCGGGGACCAACGGTGTGCCAGGAACATGTAAAACAGCATAGTCGCCCTACCTGGCACGACCCCATCACGAGACTGGCCACACATCAGTCCCGCCACTAGTAATGTGGCTCTTTGCTAGCACCGACCAGAGTAATCAACATAGCCCCGTCCCATAAGGGGGTAACGTTCTCGTACATGTAAGGTTGGGACGGTCTACACATCATAAATCTATTCCCATTTCCGAAACCATACTCACTCAAAATACCCGGTGCACCACTTCACCAAAAGTGGCCACCTAACTCATCATCACCCGCGGGCATTAGTGGCACCCGACGGGGTTTTCATAAACCTTTGATTTATGCGAGCAACATGCTCATGCTAATACTACTTATAACTTTACTTGTGAACATGGTGGTAGGATCAACCTCAATGCATGTGCTCCGGAGGAGCCATCGGTAACATCAGTTCAATGATTTACCGACACTTATGATCATATGCAACAAATATATTTGCTACACTAGCATGCATCATGACATATGCTCAGTCATGGTCAAAGGGCTGCTTGCCTTACTCACATAAGTCCTCTGAGTCTTCAAGGTCTTCCGCTCCAACTCTGAGTACTCCGTCTACTCGTGAACTATCGTCGGAAACAACCACGGTAAGTCACACAACACGCAGAAATAAATATGCTACATAAATGGAAGTTATATTTTTCTTGGACCTCTCTGGTCATAAGAAAAATACCTGAAGCTTGCCATAGGAGTTTTGAATCATCAAGGATTTTTAATGGATGAGAAGAGGAATAGGTGATATTAAAGGAAGTCTACAGAAAATATCAAGATAAAAATGAGTGAATGCACTCATTTAATGGAGAATAGTTGTAGAAATATTTAGGAAATTGTTTCACTGGATTTGGAGTTGAAATGAATATTCTATGTATTTCTAGTACTAGATAAATAGCAATAGGACGCTATTCATTTAATGCAACAAAATAAAGCCTGATAAAAATGTTGACCAAGGCTTCAAAAATGGGGCATCATATAACAATTCTCGGGAAATTGGAATCACTCCAGTTGGAGCTGATTTGGATCCTCCAGGAATTTGAGAAGGTGGGGTTTAAATTATCGAGATTTGGATTTAAATAAAAACACCACAGAAAGATTGTTTGGAAAAATGTGCAAAGCATATATTCAGATAGCCCTTGATTTTAGGAACCTGCGGGAATTTGAATCAAGCAAACTGGAGATAAAATGAATTTTCTATTGATTTGGATCCTCCAGGAATTTGAGAAGGTGGGCCGAGGAGGACATGGGGCCCGATGGCAGAAGCTTATTCCTCCTCCCGCCTCTGCCGACCGGAGCGGAACAGAGGGCACCGGCGCTGTTCACCACGACCTGCGCTGCATCCAGGCCAAAGTCTGACAGGGCGGTGGGACCGGGAGGCCGCGCCGCACCTGTTACTACGCCTAGCGCCTGCGGGGAAGGGCTGCGACGGAGCCGGTGAGGATGGTCGCGAGGGAGGCTGCTGGCCCTCACGGGACTCGGGCGTCTGATGCCTCGGGAGGAGATGGGGGCACGGAGGAGGCTGTGAGGTGACGGGGAGGACACGCCGGAGAGCCCACGGGGCGAGGGGGAGCACCGGTTGCTCACATCTTGCGTAGTGGTCGGTGGCTGCCTCGGCCATTGCTGCGGACGCAGGGCACAGGAGGAGAGATTGATGGGCTAGGGGTGCTCCAGGGAGAGAGGGAGAGGAGCAGGAGCCTCAGAGGCTCAGGGGAGAGGAGCCGGAGCCTCAGAGGCTCAGGGAGAGAGGAGATAGGAGAGGGGCGATGCGGTGGAGCTCGGGAGCTCTCTGGATGTGCTGGGCGCGGTGAGAGCATGTATTCCATAAGGGGTTTGGAGGCAACCTGGTATCGGGGAGTGGTTGGACTGGTCAAGGGGAATCCCGTGGCGTGCTGAGACAAGCTCTGGTCGCCTGAATCGAGCTGCAGGAAGGAGACAAGGTGCAGAGCACCGTTTCTGCACTCCAGGGAGGTGGTCACCACCCCACTTGATTTCTTGGGCCACGCCTTGGCCAGGCCAAGGTGTCACACATGCAAGGCATGCATGCCAACATGCACTGTTAGAGTTTGGATAGATATGGAGCTGGTTTGAATTGGTTTGGACTGTGATCAAGTTTGTAGCAGCAAACTTGGGGCTGGCATAAGTGGTTTTTAGAGGGGGAGGCTAGGCACGAAACCATGTCTAGCATCATCGGGTATAGAAGGACTACACCATTGCAAAGTTTCAGCTCAAGCAAGGGAGAAAAGCTAGCACTTGTTGTACAAAGCTATATTACAGCCAAAAATGAACTTGCAGATGTGCTGCTCATTTTCTCCACATGAGCCTGCCATATATTGGATTGAAATGAAGCATTCACATACTAGGGAGGCTATGGAAAGAATTGGGGGCCTTATCTTAAGGAGAGGTGTGGCAAGAGGGGTAAAAATGGTGATTCCAAGGGAAAAATGAGGAATAGTTACATGGAGCCTCTCTCCAATAAATGACTAGTGTCCATGGAAATGGTACTGGAGGTAAAATGTAACTATATGAAGATGTGGTAGAAAGTAGAGCTCAAGGGTTAAAGTACAATGGGCCAAAGTAGCCAATAAAGTGAATGCACACAAGGTGTTTGATGAGTGGCAGGGCAACAATATGGACTTCAATGGATATGAAACTTAAGAGGATCAAATAAGAGATGAAAATAGGCTTGGACACCAAATTTGGGATTTGGTGGACAAGGTTTCCAATCTAGACTTGGAAAACCCATGAAATGGGTAGAAATGGATTTCTTCTTACAAAACCATTCAAATCAATTCCCACAAATCTAATATTTCGTGTGGGGGCATTATTTGAGCATTAAGGCGTGCACATAAAGTTTGCGGTCAAATGGAGAAACTTTATAATGTAAAGTTTCCGAAAGTCAGAAATCAACAGTGAGGGTTTGAGGGTCTTGGGACAAGTTCTTCTATTCTCCTTGATACCCCACTTGGTGTGGTTGCGTTATTGGAGTATCAGAACATGTCCACCAAATTTGAGCACAATTGGTGACACTTGACAATGTAGAGTTGCTCAAATTTGGATGTGGACATATAGGGTTTTAGAATAATTAGGGGAGTGAAATCAACTTGGACTGCGAGGAAATTTGGAAAGATCATCAAACACATCATAGGTGACATGTTGGAATTTTATTGGAATTTATTGAGAATATTTCTTGTAGAAATATTCCAAAAGATTGAAATAGGCAGGAAGGGTTTTGAAGGGGTTTGCCCAATATTATGAACATGACCATGTGTTGAAACTCATATATATGGAATACATATGTCCACTGAGTTTCAGTAAATTGTCTCAAATATTTTGAAAGCAATAAAAATAACTTTCCTTCATAAGAGACCATTTCTGGCCTCACTCGAAGGCATTTAAGTAAAATAGTAAAATAACTATTAAAATAATAATATTTTGGTTTTTGGAAGTCATTTTGATAATGGATTTTAGATAAAATAATTAATGCAAAATAAATTTCCTAATTTGAGGACTTGTAGTACAAATCCCATCTCACGGGTTTTGAAAGCTTTAGTTCAAAGAAGTGCTTTTTGGTGAATATAATATTTGGTAAAAATAGTTTCTGGTCCTAAACACATGGCATGATCATTAGGCAGGAGTCTTGGGATAAGGAGGTGAGTGTGGAGAGTAATAAGAATTTTTGAGAATCAAACACAGGCATCCAAGCAAGCAAGCAATAGTCACTTCAAGCATCACTAGTATTCACAATTTTTTTTAATTGTTCCTAATTTTTTGAAATAAGAAAAATTAGTCAGGAAAGCTAAACACAAGGTGTGACAGACCTTAACCCCCTTAATAAAATCTTGTCCCCAAGATTTCTAGGCTAGGGGTTGGAGAGATACAAAATCTTGGGTCGGAGGTAGTCTTCTTGTCCCCATGTTGCTGTTGTGATCTTGTGGTGCTTGATGATACAACTTCGAATGCTCCGCACAACCTTGCCTAATCGTGAGCGGGGTCTGGCAATAAGTCATGCTTGACCGAGGTCAAGGGCTTGGTGAGCTAAGTTCGTGCAAGGTTCTGGCTTGCATGTGCATTTCAAAGTCAGAATACGTGGCAAGGTAGTGTGTTTGGGTTCTGGTCCCGGGGCTTCGCATGCCGGTTAGTGACATTTAGATGTCTCGCGTTAGAACATAAGGGTCAAGGCCTTCGTGTGGCTCCGTGCCATTGGGGAAGTCCTTGACTCCCATAAGGCAGGCAAGTTATAGTCCCAGGTGATCTTCATCCTTGAGGGTGTTGCAATGGTCTTCGAAGGCTTCTCGCGAAAGGGTCCAGGTTGGGTCTCACCCATGAATCTAAGCTCGGAGACTCAGAGAACAGAACAGGTCCTACCATCTCGAAGGGTTGTGAGGGGTTCTGGATGAGCTTGCTACCTAAGACTATAGACCACTCAACCACTCCCAAGGTATGCGGCTTGGCAAGCAGTGAATCACCTTTAGTAGGTTTTTACCATGATCCAATTAGGACTCTCGTCCTTGATTTGGACCAAGAAGAAACCGTCTGAATCTCTCGCTTGTCCAAAGGCTTCATCGTCTTGAATTGTCGAGGCTTCCTGACGTCGTTGATTTAGTCGGTGCAAGATCGATGGTTGACGTCTTCTGCTTCTTCGTCGTTGTCATTGTTTCCCCAACCATGGTGGTTCTTCGTCTTGTCTTGAGTAGGATAGTCTTTCACCGTCTTGCGGTTGCTTCGAGAGGCCCATCCTCTTGAGATAACATTGTACCCTCGAGAGGCACATCGATCGGCCTTCCTGGGCTCGTCCAAACCGGACTAAGGTGTTCTTCCTCTTATTGGGTGAATAAGTATGTCATCCATGAGGTTAACAACATATTTTCCCCAAGTATGATATATTCACAGTGCTCATGAGACAGGTGAGGACAACAGGGTCTCACTATGGGTGGTTGCTGGCCAAGGGGTTTGTGGTCCAACATGACCTAGTCCTTCATGCCCATATTCATCATAGACATGATGGGTGGTGGTTGAGCGAAGTACTGGACATATTCCAACGACTTAGAGTCATTTTCTATGGTTGTAATCCGACCGCCTTATGGCTGGGTGAAGCTTTAGGGTCTCAAGGAACTCTGGATGTGGGTGAACAGTCATCATCTTATCTCTAAGCACATTCCTTAGATGCCAATAGTCCGACCTCTACCTCGGGATGACCTCACCCTATTTCATCAAAGATTCCATCTCACATGGGTCAACTCCACACCGCTCATGCTAGTCAACTCCGGGGTTGAGGGAACCTCGAGGAAGCATACAAGCTCCTAAGCTTGAATTTAAGACACAACAAATCCAAATGTCCATCTAAGTCATCCAATGGACAGTGTATTGCATTTCTATATTAAGGAAACATGTAGTATACCAATCCAATATCTTGTTTCTTTCCTATGAATCCGATCAAGTGGTCCATCAATCCGGTCGATCACCACTAGACCCGTCACTCCTACAAATACAATATGTGATGGGGTTCTATAGGATCACTTATAGTCTTCGTCATTCTCATATTACTGCAAGAATTACATCACAGTATATCCACTAATCTCGAATATCATGGCCATCTAATCTCCAAGGCCATTTCACATAGGTTCGTAAATCAATCTCTAATATCATGGCCATATAATCTCCAAGGCCATTTCACATAGGTTCGTAAATCAATTCGACAACTCCAAGTGTACGCACTCACTATCCACCAAGAAACATGGTATCATGATCCAATCTACTCCGAGTCATGTGGTCTCAAACATCATTAATACTCCATTAGGATTACCTATTTAAATCCAAATGAAGTCCAATAAGAACTCTTACTCGATACTCCAAGTCATTATGGTGAAAGCATAAAATCATGTCCACTACTTGATAATGTCGATTAACCACCAAGAATTATCGCTCGTGATCATAATCTTCCTACTAAATCCAATCTTACTCCAGGAACATGTAGGTTGTGCTATTATATCAACATTGTTCCACCAAATTCACCTACCTTTATAAGGGTATTGCAATACTCCAAGATAGTCTGGCTATATCCTCAAGACACCTATCATCATTACAACAATCTTTAGTCTAAAACTCTTTGATCCGAGAACGGTCCTTCTCACTACAGGAATCACCTTCTTTGCCATCTGCCATCACAGACGGCAAAGACAATATCCCGGACGGCAAAGACAATACCACAGACGTCAAAGATTGTCACGGCCGGCAAAATTTCTGCGTCAGCCTACGACGGCATAGGACCTTCTTTGCGGTCTTCCCCCCCCAAAGCGGACGGCAAATCTCTTTGCCGTCCGCTTTCCTTAGGAGCAGTCGGCAAAGCGCTTGAGACGGCAGCCGACAGGCGTTGCCTCCGTTAGCGGTTAACGGAGGCTTTGCCGTCTGCCTCCCCGTCCATCTTTGTCGCCTGCCTCCCCGTCCATCTTTGCCGTCTGCCTCCCCGCCCATCTTTGCCATCTGCCTTCTCCTCCCCTCCCCTCCCCCTCCATCTTTGCCGTCTGCCTCCCCGTCCATCTTTGTCGTCTGCCGCGTCCTCCCCTCCCCCCTCTTTCCAATCTTTGTCGTCTGCCTCTTCCTCCCCCCTCCTCTGTGCCCTCTTCTTTGCCGTCTGCCCCCCAGGAAGCAGACGGCAAAGAGACTATATGACCAGCTGCTACTGCCCAGGTTGCACAGCTAGGCGCCACGTGGCACCTTTGCCGTCGGTCAGCTGACGGCAAAGCCTTTGCCATCAGCTGGCAGACGGCAAAGAGCCTATATTGTCACATATTTATTTATTTTTTCTATTTCACAGCACATATACATATAATTCATAGCACATATATCATAAATAGGTCACAACACATATATGATATACATATAAAGCTCATCAATGCCATTTGTTCATCAACGTACATCCCATATATCAAAAGAACCAACACATACAAAGTTTCATCCATATATACATACATATAGTTGCACATATATTGTTCATCCATATATACATATACATATAGTTCCGCATTGTTCATCAACTGAAATAAAAACGGAAACTAAAGCACTCCAACGCCAGCTTCCATGTATGTACTACATCCAATCTGCAAAATGGGAATAAGAAAGTCAGAAGAAGAAGAACAACAACATATATATGACAAATAAGCTAAATTGAAGAAGAAAGATAAGAAGCAAGAAGAGAACAAGGAGAAGAAAAACAAGAAGGAGGAGGAGGAGGAGGAGGAGGAGGAGGGGAAGGGGAAGGAGAAGGAGGAGGAGGAGGAGGAGAAGAAGAAAAAGAAGATAAGAAGAAGGAGAAGAAGGAGGAGAAGAAGGAGAGAAGAAGAAGGAGGGCTCCTTCTTCTCCTCCTTCTCCTTCTTCTTCTCTTCTTCTCCTCCTCCTTCTTCTTCTTCTCCTTCTCCTTCTCTTCTTCTTCTTCTTCTTCCTTCTACTTCTTTTTGAGCTAAATGGGCTAATTATTTCATTTTAGAGGAAAACAAGCTAAGTATATAATATTCATGAGCTAACCAAGGTTCTTATGCCATTTTGAGCTTATTATGGTATTTTGGAGCTAAATGGGCTAATTATGTTATTATTGGGTTAATAAAAGCAAGGATAATATGAAAGAGGAGAAGAAAGAGGAGGAGGAGGAGAAGAAGAAGAAATCAAGAAGAATGAGGAGGGGGAGGAGAAGGAGGAGGAGTAGAAGGACTAGAAGATCCTTGGCCTTCTCCTCCTCCTCCTCCTCCTCCTCCTCCTTCTCCTTCTTCTCTTCTTCTTCTTCTCTTCTTCTTCTTCTTCTATCTTTTCATTTTGCCTATTTCTTCTCCTCTTCTCCTCTTGTTGGAGCTAAATTACCTAATTATGTCTTTTTTGAGCTAAATGTTCCAATTATGTCATTTTATAGGAAAACAAGCGAAGTATATAATATTCATGAGCTAACCAAGGTTCTTGTGCCATTTTGAGCTTATTATGGTATTTTGGAGCTAAATGGGCTAGTTATTTCATTGTTGGGTTAATTAAAGCAAGGATAATATGAAAGAGGAGAAGAAAGAGGAGGAGGAGGAGAAGAAGATGAAATCAAGAAGGAGGAGGAGGAGGAGGAGAAGGAGGAGGAGGAGAAGGATAGAAGGTCCTTGGCCTTCTCCTCCTCCTCCTGCTCCTGCTCCTCCTCCTCCTCCTTCTCCTTCTCTTCTTCTTCTTCTTCTTCTTCTTCTTGTTCTTCTTTCTTTTCATTTTTCCTATTTCTTCTCCTCTTCTCCTGTTGTTGGAGCTAAATTACCTAATTATGTCTTTTTTGAGCTAAATGGGCTAATTATCCCATTTTAGAGGAAAACAAGCTAAGTATATAATATTAATGAGCTAACCAAGGTTCTTATGCCATTTTGAGCTTATTATGGTATTTTGGAGCTAAATGGACTAATTATGTCATTGTTGGGGAAATTAAAGCAATGATAATATGAAAGAGGAGAAGAAAGAGGAGGAGGAGAAGGACGAGAAGGACTAGAAGGTCCTTGGCCTTCTCCTCCTTCTCCTCGTCCTCCTCGTCCTCCTCCTTCACCTTCTTCTCTTCTTCTTCTTCTCTTCTTCTTCTTCTTCTATCTTTTCATTTTGCCTATTTCTTCTCCTCTTCTCCTCTTGTTGGAGCTAAATTACCTAATTATGTCTTTTTTGAGATAAATGTTCCAATTATGTCATTTTAGAGGAAAACAAGCTAAGTATATAATATTCATGAGCTAACAAAGGTTCTTGTGCCATTTTGAGCTTATTATGGTATTTTGGAGCTAAATGGGCTAATTGTGTCATTGTTGAGTTAATTAAAGCAAGGATAATATGAAAGAGGAGAACAAAGAGGAGGAGGAGGAGAAGAAGAAGAAATCAATAAGGAGGAGGAGGAGGAGAAGGATAGAAGGTCCTTGGCCTTCTCCTCCTCCTCCTCCTCCTCCTTCTCCTTGTTCTCTTCTTCTTATTCGTCTTCTTTCTTTTCATTTTGCCTATTTCTTCTCCTCTTCTCCTCTTGTTGGAGCTAAATTACCTAATTATGTCTTTTTTGAGCTAAATGGGCTAATTATCCCGTTTTAGAGGCAAACAAGCTAAGTATATAATATTAATGAGCTAACCAAGGTTCTTATGCTATTTTGAGCTTATTATGGTATTTTGGAGCTAAATGGACTAATTATGTCATTGTTGGGGAAATTAAAGCAAGGATAATATGAAAGAGGAGAAGAAAGAGGAGGAGGAGGAGAAGAAGAATAAATCAAGGAGGAGAAGGAGGAGAAGGAGGAGGAGGAGGAGGACTAAAAGGTCCTTGGCCTTCTCCTCCTTCTCCTCGTCCTCCTCCTCCTCCTCCTTCTCCTTCTTCTCTTCTTCTTCTTCTCTTCTTCTTCTTCTTCTATCTTTTCATTTTGCCTATTTCTTCTCCTCTTCTCCTCTTGTTGGAGCTAAATTACCTAATTATGTCTTTTTTGAGATAAATGTTCCAATTATGTCATTTTAGAGGAAAACAAGCTAAGTATATAATATTCATGAGCTAACAAAGGTTCTTATGCCATTTTGAGCTTATTATGGTATTTTGGAGCTAAATGGGCTAATTATGTCATTGTTGGGTTAATTAAAGCAAGGATAATATGAAAGAGGAGAAGAAAGAGGAGGAGGAGGAGAAGAAGAAGAAATCAAGAAGGAGGAGGAGGACGAGGAGAAGGATAGAAGGTCCTTGGCCTTCTCCTCCTCCTCCTCCTCCTTCTCCTTCTTCTCTTCTTCTTCTTCTTCTTCTTCTTCTTCTTCTTTCTTTTCATTTTGCCTATTTCTTCTCCTCTTCTCCTCTTGTTGGAGCTAAATTACCTAATTATGTCTTTTTTGAGCTAAATGGGCTAATTATCCCATTTTAGAGGAAAACAAGCTAAGTATATAATATTAATGAGCTAACCAAGGTTCTTATGCCATTTTGAGCTTATTAAGGTATTTTGGAGCTAAATGGACTAATTATGTCATTGTTGGGGAAATTACCCTGCTGCATGGACATGCACCTACCACGCAAAGTTCGCAGGTCCAGAAGTTGCCCTTTTGGTCCAGAGGACTTTCCAGGTTACCTATACTACTTTTCAGTTTATATAAAACTTTTCGATATTTTCTACATTTGAGGATGGCAATATTATTTAAGTTGTCCTGTTTTGCTCCGGTACCAATAAATATAGACGATACATTATTTTGACAAACTTGATTTCAACAAAAGAACGTGTGATCTTCTTTGAAGTAGTCCTGAACCTAAGAAATAATGATGGGCGAATAAACTAACAGAATCTACCACTAAATCTACTAATTAACTAACATAATCTACCACTAAAACTACTAATTAATTCCAAAAAACTAAATACCAAACATGTGATCTTCTTTTTGTCTTCTCCTCCTCCTATTCTTCTTCTTCTTCTCCTCCTCCTCCTCCTCTTCTCCTCTTCTCCTCCTCCTCCTCTTCTTCTTCTTCCTATTCTTTCTAGTAAGATAACTAACTAACTAACCTAACTAACCAAGCTAACTAAACCTATCGCTAAACCTAGATAGCGCTAAACAGCAAAAAAATAACAAAAAGAGAATCGACCACTATAACAAAAACAGAATCTACAACTAAGTAACTAAAAAAGAATCTAGCTACCACTAAATACCAAACAATAAAAAATCAACTTCTTCTTCTTTTTTCTCTTCTTCTCCTTCTTATTTTTTCCTTATTATCTTCTTCTCTTCTTCATCTCTTCTTCTTCTCTTCTTCTTTACTTCTTCTCCTTCTTATTTTTTTCTTCTCTTCTTCTTCTTTTTCTTCTTCTTCTCCTTCTTATTTTTTTCTTCTCCTCTTCTTCTTCCTTTTCTTATCCTCCTCCTCCTCCTCCTACTCCTCTTCTTCTTCTCTTCTTCTTGTCCTCCTCCTCCTCCTCTTCTCCTCTTCTCCTCCTAACTAAATCTACTAACCTAACTAAAACTACTAACCTAACTAAATCTACTAAACTAAAACTACTAATGTAACTAAATCTACCACTAAAACTACTAACAATAACAACTACTAAAACTACTAAAAATAATAAAAAAACTAAAAAATAATGCGGGTGGGGGGTGGGGGTGGGGGTGTGGGGGCTCACCGAGAGGGACGGCTGTGGAGGGGCCTGGGTGACGGGGGTGGCGGGGCGGCGCCGGGGGCGCTAGGTGCGTCGGCGTGACGGTGGTGGGGCAGCGGCAGCGGCAGTGGGGGCGAGGTGGGGAGAGAGAGGGGCAGCGACGCGACGGGGGCGACGGCAGCGGCAGCGGCAGCGGGGGCGAGGTGGGGAGAGAGAGAGAGGGGCGGCGGCGGGGGCGAGGTGGGGAGAGAGAGAGAGGGGCGGCGGCGGGGGCGACAGGGCAGACAGGGGCGGCAGTGGGGCGCGACAGGGGCGGCGACGCGACAGGGGCGGCGGCGCGACGGTGGTCCTGGCGGCCGTTACAGAGAGAGGAGCGCGCGGGGTGGGGAGAGAGAGCGAGGGGCGCGCGGGGATGAGCCGTTACAGAGAGAGAGGGGCGGGGTGGGGGGAATGAGCCGTTAACGGAGTTAGCGCTTTGCCGTCTGCCGGCGGACGGCAAAGAGTCTACACTCTTTGCCGTCTGCCGGCGGACGGCAAAGAGTCTAGACTCTTTGCCGTCTGCCTCCGGACTCTTTGCCGTCCGCTAGCAGACGGCAAAGGTCCGACTCCTGTTTGACCTAGCCACCCCGCGGTCAGGTGGGCCTGTCTACATCGTTGCCGTCTGCCTCTGGACTATTTGCCGTCCGCTAGCAGACGGCAAAGAGGTGACAGATGGCAAAAAGACTGTATGCCATCAGCCTGTGCTTTGCCGTCTGTTTTGCGGAAGCTGACGACAAAGACAATCTTTGCCATCAGCTAGCAGACTGAAAAGACTAGGTTGATGGCAAAATACTGATTTCCAGTATTGTCTTATGGCATCAGTGGTATGGTGCTAGCTTAAGAAGGAAGGATACTTGTTCACTGTGATCACTTGTTTCATAGGGAATCCGGTGCTAAGAGGGGTTCATCAAGGATCTACTGGTGTCCTGGCAAGTCCCTGTTTTAGACATGTGACCAAATATTTTGAGCCGGAAAGGCTTGGGGGTTAAGCTGGTATAGAGAGGGTTTCCATTCCCGAGGAAAGCATAACTCCTACGGGTTGTGTGGTTAAACATGGCATAGCGAGTGTCTATTGTCCGTCGAAGTGGATTCCCAATGCATCATGTCATGTTGCTCTTCAGTTGTCGAGAGGGGTGTGTGTGTGAGAGAGAGAGAGAGAGAGTAGCACAGAGGAGAGTGCCGAAGAGGTGCTATAGTGCAAGTGCAATCAAACGAGTGTTGGAAAAGTCAACTCAATCATCAAGAGGAGGAACGTGATATAACTGCATGCTTGTTGCCTAGAGCAAAGGTGTGACTTATATCAAAGCACAAACAAAAGCAAGCAACACACAACATGGTTGCATCCCAACCATTTCACGGACTCGACTTCGCATAGGGGATTTACGACTCATCCTACCCTAGGGTTCTCGGAGTCGATAGTCGTGCTTGCTTCATACTCTGGAGAGGACTCCGCTAAGTCTTTTGGACCTTCTTATGGTGTTGCCACGTCTCTTGTTGTTGCTCGCCAAACATCTCGGGTTGAGTTGAAAGAATCCTTGATGACTTCTCATGTGCGAAGTTGCTGACGAAGGTGGTTCTTCATGGCTGCCGTTGACAGGGTCTTCTGTTGTCTTCTTAATCTTGTCACTGTCTTCTTGTCTTCTGAGGCTTCGAGAGTTTCAAGTGGACGACCGTTATGCAATGACATTAGCATGGCATGATAGACTTTCGACCCATGAGTCACCTAGATCGCAATATCAACACCCAGAGCGGGGAATGAAGAGAACTGTTTTCCTGCTCACTAAGGTGAGGCAGACTAAATGGCGAGGTTCTCATCCACCGGTGGTGGTCGACACAATCTTAAGGTTGACAGGGTTACTCTATTAGCGATGTAGATCATGGTCTTGAACATAAACATCCTGATCATCGTAGGTGAAAGTGGCTTAACTCCCGAACAGTGTTAAGAGTGTCGCCATCTTCTGGGTCTCGATGTCCTTGTTCCTCATGCAGGTACTTCTGTTGGTGCCGTCTGGTTGTAGAGTTGTCATCTTGGTCCTTCAGTACATGGGTGGTTGCTTGGAAGGATTGCTTCCTTCCAAGTTGCCCCAAGAGGATTGTAAGTAATCTCGTGGTCAGCCATAAGGTTGCTAGCTGCTATTGTCAGTTTTGAAGAAGTAGATGAGGAGTGTCAGGGAACACGGTTGAAAGCGTTAAGGCAATAACCTTGCTTCTTTTGAAAATTTAGGAGACGTGAGGAAGATAGAGATTTTGCAAGTAAATTTAAAAAGGTCTGGAAAATAGTTTGTCCTAACAAACATCCATGCTAACTAAGGGCTTCCTATAGTCAGGATAGCTCTGATACTAGCTCTGTGAGGACCCCGACTTACGAGTACAGATCGCCGAATGAACATGCTCAGTGATCCCAGAGATCAATGCTCACCGAGCACACCGATACTGAATATTAATAGTCTTACATCTGTACATGTCATTTGATACAACAAATGACAATTTCGGTCAAGTCTTACATATATAGGGCGTTGAGGGCCAACACACCAAACTGGACCAATAGCAGAAATATTGGTCGAAAGCGTGAACCCATGCCATGAGCCTTAACCTACACGCATTATGACTCGGAAGCGTCCTAGCTCCCAAGAACGTCATCGAGTTAGTCTGCACCAAATCATGTTCCCTCAGACCTGGTCAATGAAATAATCAGTGGCAAGCCAATGAGTACTTTGAATGTACTCGCAACAGCCCATGATATGAACAATGCAAGTGAAGGATAATAATAATATGCATCATTGGTGGATATCATCTTGGTGGTAAACAAACATGATCATGGGTATGCAACATAAGTCAAATGCTACTTTGAAGAACAGGTTATAGATATCAATATATCTGTCACGGGCTGAACCATCCGGGTCCACCCTATATGCCAAGTCACCAAACTTGGTCATATCAATTCTTTCATATTAACACCATTTACCACATACTCACACACCCTTGGTTTATGCGGAAAAGACTGGATGTAGTTTAAGCAGGATTACCCAACTATCCTTGGTCGTGGACACGGCTATTCGAATAGTTTACACTCTTCAGAGGTAGTACGCTGGACCCATGAGATTCGGGAAACTTTCGTGTCAACCACGACTCGCGGTATATAACATACCCGGGGTATGTACCCGATCAATGCCTTTCCCCTGACGATACTAGACAAATAGGTCCACTTGATTGGTACCCAACCCACATGTTGTACATCTTACGAGCACCGACTCTGGACAGTATCAACCATGCGCGGACCAACGGTGTGCCTGGAACACGTAAAAACGGCATAGTCGCCCTGCCTGGCACGAACCCATCACGACAGTGACCACACATCACGCCCGCCACTAGTAATGTGGCTCTTTGCTAGTACCGACCAGAGTAATCAACATAGCCCCGTCCCATAAAGGGGTAACGTGGTCGTACATGTAAGGTTGGGACAGTCGACACATCATAAATCTATTCCCATTTCCGAAACCATACTCAATCGAAATACCCAGTGCACCACTTCACCAAAAGTGGCCACCTAACTCATCATCACCCTCGGGCATTAGTGGCACCCGACGGGGTTTTCATATACCTTTGATTTATCCCAGCAACATGCTCATGCTAATACTACTTCTAACTTTACTTGTAAACATGATATTACCAGGACCCTCATAGGTGGTAGGATCAAGCTCAATGCATGTGCTCCGGAGGAGCCATCGGTAACATCAGTTCAATGATTTACCGGCACTTATGATCATATGCAACAGATATATTTGCTACACTAGCATGCATCATGACATATGCTCAGTCATGGTCAAAGGGTTGCTTGACTTACTCACATAAGTCCTCGGAGTCTTCAAGGTCTTCCGCTCCAACTCTGAGTACTCCGTCTACCCGTGAACTATCGTCAGAAACAACCACGGTAAGTCACACAACACGCAGAAATAAATGTGCTACATAAATGCAAGTTATATTTTTCTTGGACCTCTCTGGTCATAAGAAAAATACCTGAAGCTTGCCATAGGAGTTTTGAATCATCAAGGATATTTAATGGATGAGAAGAGGAATAGGTGATATTAAAGGAAGTCTACAGAAAATATCAAGATAAAAATGAGTGGATGCACTCATTTAATGGAGAATAATTGTAGAAATATTTAGGAAATTTTTTCACTGGATTTGGAGTTGAAATGAATATTCTATGTATTTCTAATACTAGATAAATAGCAATAGGACGCGATTCATTTAATGCAACAAAATAAAGCCTGATAAAAATGTTGACCAAGGCTTCAAAAAAGGGGCATCATATAATAATTCTCTGGAAATTGGAATCACTCCAGTTGGAGCTGATTTGGATCCTCCAGGAATTTGAGAAGGTGGGGTTTAAATTATCCAGATTTGGATTTAAATAAAAACACCACATAAAGATTGTTTGGAAAAATGTGCAAGGCACATATTCGGATAGCCCTTGATTTTAGGAACCTGCACGAATTCGAATCAAGCAAATTGGAGTTAAAATGAATTTGCTATTCATTTTTGAGGATTACAGATAAAAGAAACTCAATAGAGAAAAGGGCTACAGGAAATACTATTAAACGCTCAGGGTGAGTAATAGACAGATGGGCCGGCCCATCAGCACTGTCGCACCAGCGAAGGGCCACGGAGGAAGCGTATTGCGAAGAATGCGCGTCCCGTCGGGGAACGTGGTTTTTCACCAACCCCGCCTACACTTAGCCTGGCAGTGGGGCCGTGTGGCGGCGGCTCAGGCTGACGGGTGGGCTGAGGAGGACATGGGGCCCGTTGGCAGGAGCTTCTTCCTCCTCCCGCCTCTGCCGACCGAAGGGGAGCATAGGGCGCCGGCGCCGTTCGCCATGACCTGCAGAGCGTCCGGGCCAAAGTCCGACACGGCGGCGGGACTGGGAGGCCGCGCCACACACGTTACTGCTCCTAGCGCCTGCGGGGAAGGGCTGCGGCGGTGCCGGTGAGGATGGCCGCGAGGGAGGCTGCTGGCCCTCACAGGACTCGGGCGTCTGACGCCTCGGGAGGAGATGGGGCATGGAGGAGGCTGTGAGGCGATGGGGAGGACACGCCGGAGATCCCACGGCGTGAGGGGGACCACCCGTTGCTTGCATCTTGAGCGATGGTCGGCAGCTGCCTCGGCCATTGCCGCGGAGGCAAGGCACAGGAGGAGAGATGGATGGGCTAGGGGTGCTCCAGGGAGAGAGGGAGAGGAGCAAGAGCCTCAGAGGCTCGGGGAGAGAGGAGATAAGAGAGGGGCGATGTGGTGGAGATCGGGAGCTCTCTAGATGTGCTGGGCGCCGCGAGAGCACGCGTGCCACAAGGGGTTTGGAGGCAAGCTGGCGTTGGGGAGGGGTTGGACTAGTCAATGAGAATCCTGTGGCGTGCTGAGACAAGCTGTGGTCGCCTGAATCGAGCTGCAGGAAGGAGACAAGGTGCAGAGCACCGTTTCTGCACTACAGGGAGTTGGTCACCACCCCACTTGATGTCCTAGGCCCCCCTTGGCCAGGCCAAGGTGTCACACATGTAAGGCATGCATGCCAACATGCACTATTAGAGTTTGGACAGATATGGAGCTGTGATCAAGTTTGCAGCAGCAAACTTGGGGCTGACATAAGTGATTTTTAGAGGGGGGACTAGGGGTGAAACCATGTCTTGCATCATCTGGTATAGAAGGACTACACCACTACAAAGTTTCAGCTCAAGCAAGGGAGAGCAGCTAGCACTTGCTGTACAAAGCTATATTTCAGCAAAAAATGAAATAGCAGATGTGATGCTCATTTTCCCCACATGAGCATGGCATATATTGGATTGAAATGAAGCATTGACATACTAGGGAGGCTCTGGAAAGAATTGGCGGCCTTATCTTAATCAGAGGTGTGGCAAGAGGGGTAAAAATGGTGATTCCAAGGGTAAAATGAGGAATAGTTACATGGAGCCTCTCTCCAATAAATGACCAGTGGCCATGGAAATATTACTCGAGGTAAAATGTAACTATATGAAGCTGTGGTAGAAAGTTGAGCTCAAGCGTTAAAGTAGAAGGGGCCAAAGTAGCCAATAAAGTGAATGCACACAAGGTGTTTGATGAGTGGCAGGGCAACCAGATGGACATAAATGGATATGAAACTTAAGAGGATTAAATAAGAGATGAGAATACGCTTGGACACCAAATTTGGGATTTGGTGGACAAGGTTTCCAATGTAGACTTGGAAAACCCATGAAATGGGCAGAAATGGATTTCTGCTTACAAAACCATTCAAATCAATTCCCACAAATCCAATATTTTGTGTGGGGGCATTATTTGAGCATTAAGGCATGCACAAAAAGTTTGTGGTCAAATGGAGAAACTATATAATGTAAAGTTTCCCAAAGTCAGAAATCTACAGAGAGGGTTTTGAGGGTCTTGGGACAAGTTCTTCTAATCTCCTTGATACCCCACTTGGTGTGGATGCATTATTGGAGTATCAGAACATGTCCACCAAATTTGAGCACAATTGGAGACACTTGACAATGTAGAGTTGCTCAAATTTGGATCTGGCCAGATAAGGTTTTAGAATAATTAGGGCATTCAAATCAACTTTGATTGAGATGAAATTTGGCAAGATCATATCATAGGTGACATGCTATAATTTTACTCGAATTTATTGAGAATATTTATTATAGAAGTATTCCGATATATTGAAATAGGCAGGAAGGGTTTTGAAGGGGTTTGCCCAATATTTTTAACATGACCATGTGTTGAAAGTCATAAATATGGAATATATATGTCCAGTGAGTTTCACTAAACTTCCTCAAATATTTTGAAAGCAATAAAAAAAATTCCTTCATAAGAGACCATTTCTGGCCTCACAGGAAGGCATTCAAATAAAATAGTAAAATAACTGTTAAAATAATAATGTTGTGGTTTTTGGAAGTCATTTTTATAATGGTTTTTAAATAAAATAATTAATGCAAAATAAATTCCGTAATTTGAGGACTTGTAGTAAAAATTCCATCTCAGGGGTTTTGAAAGCTTTAGTTCAAAGAAGTGCTTTTTGGTGAAAATAATATTTGGTAAAAATAGTTTGTGGTCCTAAACACATAGCATGATCATTAGGCAGGAGTTTTGGGCTAAGGTGGTTAGTCTGGAGAGTAATAAGAATTATTGAGAATCAAACATAGGCATACAAGCAAGCAAGCAAGCAAGAGAGCAAGCAAGCAATAGTCACTTCAAGCATCACAATTATTCACAAAAAAAATTGGTCCTAATTTTTTGAAATAAGAAAAATGAGTCACGAAAGCTAAACACGGGGTGTGATCCCGCTAAGATTAGTACGGTAACAAACTAGTTGTCATCAATCGATGTGAAGGAAGCCAGAAGCTTCCTCGGACTCGTGGGATATTACCGCATGTTCGTGGAAGGATTCTCTCACATCGCCCGACCAATGACTCAGCTCCTGAAGAAGGGAAAAAAGTTAGAATGGACGCCGGAGTGCGAAGAAAGTTTCCAAGAACTGAAGAAGCGGTAACCACCGCCCCAGTACTGGCCACTCCAGATATCAACAAGGAGTTTGTGATATACTGCAACGCATCTAGAATCGGGCTCGGTGGTGTTTTGATGCAAGACTGCAAGGTCGTGGCTTATCTGTCAAGACAATTATGCCCTCATGAAGAGAACTACGCTACTCACGACCTCCACTTGGCGGTCGTATTTCATGCCTTGAAGACATGGCGACATTACCTTTTGGGGGAAGCAATGCAAAATATACAACGACCACACGAGCAGGAAGTATATTTTTAACTAGCAGGAATTGAATATGAGGCAGCGAAGATGGTTGGAGTTGATTAAAGACTACGACCTCACCATTCAATACCATCCAGGTAAGGCCAATGTGGTAGCAGACGCCTTGAGCTGAAAGGCTTGCACCTTGAAAGCCATGTGTCGGGGAAGCCGACACCTATGGTAATCTCGAGGAGTCCCTTGATCGTTTGGCGGGGAGAGAGAGGTACGACGTCGAGAGTGGAACTAGCGATAAACACCGGCAAGGTCTTTTTACCCAGGGTCGGGCCGCTTGGCGTTTAAAACCCAACTCCTGCTTGGTTTGTATTGTGTGACCACTTTTGGGTGGTTTGCTACAGTAACTTAGTAGCGAGCCTGTGATCACCAAAAGGTCCAACCCCTAAGAATGAGCTTTGGGCGTCCTTTTATAGGCAAAGGGGTCACCAACAATGTGCTCACGGGGTGCAGAGTGAACAGTGTTCACCGCTCTACTCCTTCGGTGGTGTCAGGGGATGTAAATGCCTGGTCGGGCCCCTGACCCACCGGAAGATTGTTGCGACACGTACCCAGGTGAATTGACACCTGGGCCTTGTGCTGGCACACGAGGGATGTGCTCGAGCGGCTGGATTGTGGTAAAAACTGGATGGGACACCTGACGAGTGAACAGGCGCTTGCTGGCCTGGACTCCCCGTGGGATGACTTGGTCATCTTCCCGGAAAGGAAGGCTTGCCGAGGGCTTGAATACTTTCCCGCCAAGGAGGGCTTGCCAGGGGCCTCGCCAGTCTGTGCGAGCCTTCCCGACAAAGGAGACTTGTCGGGGTCTTGCTATTCTCTGGGTAGTCTTCCCAGCGAAGCGGGCTTGCCGGGGCCTTGCGTCTGGAGCCTTTGTACTCCATGCCCTTGCAGAGGCGGAAGAGCGTGTCCTTGTTGGGTCTTGGACTTCCTTTATGCTACTCTTGCCAGTACACTTCTGTCGGGGGCGTCACCGATGCCCGTGCACAAGTCTGGGACTCGAGGGACCCCAGTCTCTAGTGCACCGACATGAGCCCCCGGGCCTGGGCCACGCACGCGCGCATAGCGTTGCTGGGCCAGGCCCAAAGTAGTGCACGTGCTTCTTTCGCAGGGGACTCTACAGCTTTGGAGCCATTGTAGATGGCCCTTCCCCACTTCGCGCATTGAACGCACGAAGTGGGGAGGCATGCGCGCAGTAGCCTCCCCACCTCCCGACGCGTTACTGCCACGCGTGTAGCATGAGAAGTAATAGTCAGGCAAGTAGTGCTCGTGGCCATAAAGGCCGCAGTCGTGGTAGGGCCCGCCCACGCATGCATTGGTGCAGCAGGGTGATACGTCTCCAATATATCTATAATTTTGGACTGTTCCATGCTATTATATTGTCAACTTCGGATGTCATATATGCATTTATATGCTATTCTATATCATTTTTGGGACTAACCTATTAACTCAGTGCCTAGTGCCAGTTTTTGTTTTTTCCGTGTTTTTTGACCTTTTTCAGATAATAATATTAAACGGAGTCCAAACGGAATAAAATCTGCGGGATGATTTTTTCCATACCAGAAGATACCCGGAAGACTTGAGAACCAAGGCAGGGGGTCTCGTGGGAGGTCACGAGCCCCCTACGCGCACCCCAGAGGTGGGGGCACGCCTAGCAAGCTCGTGGGCCCCCCTTGCCTCCTTTGCCCTACCTCTTTCGCCTATAAATTCCCTGAAATCCCGAAACTAACAGAGAGAGCCACGAAAATACTTTTCCGCCGCCGCAAGCTTCTATTTCCGCGAGATCCCATCTCGGGACCGTTCTGGTGCCCTGCCGGAGGTGGTTTCGGACACGGAGGGCTTCTTCATCAACAACATTGCCTCTCCGATGATGCGTGAGTAGTTCACCACAGACCATCGGGTCCATAGCTAGTAGCTAGATGGCTTCTTCTCTCTCTTGGATGTTCAATACAAAGTTCTCCAAGATCTTCATGGAGATCTATCTGATGTAACTTTCTTTTGCAGTGTGTTTGTCGAGATCCGATGAATTGTGGATTTATGATCAGATTATCTATGAATATTATTTGAGTCTACTCTGATTTCTTATATGCTTGATTTCGTATCCTTGTAATTCTCTTCGAGTTATGGGTTTCGTTTGGCCAACTTGATCTATAATTCTTGCAATGGGAGAAGTGCTTGGTTTTGGGTTCATACCGTGTGGTGTCCTCACCCAGTGACATAGTAGGGGTAGCGAGCCACGCATCATGTTGTTGCCATCAAGGGTAAAAAGATGGGGTTTATATCATATTGCATGAATTTATCCCTCTACATCGTGTCATCTTGCTTAAGGCGTTACTCTGTTTGTTATGAACTTAATACAGTAGATGCATGATGGATAGCAGTCGATGTGTGGAGTAATAGTAGTAGATGCAGAAAGTATCGGTATACTTGTCTCGGACGTGATGCCTATATGTATGATCATTGCCTTAGATATCGTCATGACTTTGCGCGATTCTATCAATTACTCGACAGTAATTCGTTCACCCACCATAATACTTGCTATCATGAGAGAAGCCTCTAGTGAACACTATGGCCCCCGAGTCTATTTTACACATTATATATTCAGATTTACATACGAAAATACCAAAAATACCTTTCTGCACTTTTATTTATTTATTTATATTTACCTATTATCACTATCAGGTCTCACCTTGCAATTAATTGTAAAGGGACTGACAACCCCTTTATCGCCTTGGGTGCAAGTTTGTTTGTTTTTGCGCAGGTGCATTGGTGCCTCATCTTGATACTCCTACTGGATTGATACCTTGGTTCTCAAACTGAGGGAAATACTTATCTCTACTTTGCTGCATCAACCTTTCCTCTTCAATGGAAAAATCAACGCAAGATCAATAGGTAGGAGGAAGAATTTCTGGCGCCGTTGCCGGGGAGCATTCAAGTGAAGCATATCTACCAAGTACCTATCGCAAACTCATCTCTTGCATTTACGTTATTTTCCATTTGCCTCTCGTTTTCCTCTCCCCCACTTCTAAAACAAAATTTACAAAAATATTTTTCTTTTTTATTTTCCTTTTTCATTTGCCCTTTCTTTCACTTGCTTTCTGTTCGCTTGTGTGCTTGTCTGCTTGCTAAGTCATCATGTCTGAATTGTTCAAACACAAGAATACTCTACCTGGGTTCAATGCCTTGGATAGCCCCCTTGTCCTTTCCAAACTCATAAATAATGGGTCTATGGGAAAACGTCCTGAGGTGGCTAGAGATACCTTTAGAAATGTTGATGATGGGGATCATGTACTTTTCCATTATTCGCTTAATGAATCCTTAAAGGACTCTTGGAATAGACTGCTAAAGATTCAAGCCAGTCATATCCCTCCTTATCATATTGAGCTGTACTTAAAAGGTTTTTACGCAGGGCTGCCCCACTCTTTTAAAAAAGTCTTGGATTCTATATTGAATAACGGTTTCCTTTTTAGAGATGCCTTTGACACTTAAGAAAGGATGAAAGCAATATTTGGGCATCCCAAAGGAGAAAATGAGTCTACCACCCTCATGTGTTTCTATCAAAATGAATCAATAAAAGAAATGGAAGCTAGTTTAGACTTGAACTTTCGTAATGTGCTTAATCTTTCCTCCACTATAAATAGCCATGTGCTTTCACAAAAATAGGAAGATAGATGCTCTCGATAAAAAGGTCCTCCCTTGGTCCCCAAGGAAAGATGACAATACTTGATTCTATTGCCTTACGCCTAGCTAAGGGTGTTAAACGATAACGCTTGTTGGGAGGCAACCCAATGAATAAATTTATTTTTGCTTTTACTTTCTGTTTTGTTGAGTCCACACCATCATGATTCTGTTATGATTGTGTGTTTTTTATTTTTTTATTAGTGTTTGTGTCAAGTAGAACCTTTATGATTAGTTTTGGTGATAGTTGTTTAATCATGCTGAAAAAAGACAGAAACTTTGTGCTCACGAAATTATTTTAATTCCTATCCAGAAAGAGCTTTTGAGTTGATTCTTTTTGCTGCTGATTGATATGCAAATTTCCCTAATTGTCATAGTTTTTTTCAGAATTTTTGGGATAGTAGAGGTATATGAAATATAAAGATTGCTACAGACTGTTCTCTTTTTGACATATTCTGTTTTTGTTGTGTTGATTGCTTATTTTGATGAAACTATGGTTAGTATCGGGGGGTACCAGCCATGGAGAAGTGAGAATACAGTAGTATAACATCAACCTAAATGGAAATTAAGTTTACTACAGTACCTAAAAAGTTGGTGGTTTGTTTTCTTATGCTAATGATATCACGAGTTTCTGTTTAAGTTTTGTGTTGTGAAGTTTTCAAGTTTTGGGTGATGTTCTTATGGACAATGGAATAAAGAGTGGAAAGACCCTAAGCTTGGGGATGACCAAGTCATCCCAAGCCAAATTCAAGGACACCAAAAATCCTAAGATTGGGGATGCCCCGGGAAGGCATCCCCTCTTTCGTCTTCAACCCATCGGTAACGTTACTTGGAGCTATATTTTCATTTACCAGATGATATGTGTTTTGCTTGGAGCGTCATGTATTATAGGAGTCTTTGCTTTTTGTTTTATCACAATCATCCTTGATTCACACCTTTTTGAGAGGGACATTCACTCATTGTGAATTTGTTAGAATACTCAATGAGCTTCACTTATAAATTTTGAACTAGGAAATTTAGCTCCCATGAGCTTCACTTATATCTTTTGAGCTAGATAATTTTGCTCCCATGAGCTTCACTTATATATTTTGAGCAGATAATTTTGCTCCCATGAGCTTCACTTATATCTTTTGAGCTAGATAATTTTGCTCCCATGAGCTTCACTTATATCTTTTGAGCTAGATAATTTTGCTCCCATGAGCTTCACTTATATATTTTGAGCAGATAATTTTGCTCCCATGAGCTTCACTTATATCTTTTGAGCTAGATAATTTTGCTCCCATGAGCTTCACTTATATCTTTTGAGCTAGATAATTTTGCTCCCATGAGCTTCACTTATATCTTTTGAGCTAGATAATTTTGCTCTAGTGCTTCACCTAAATCTTTTTAGAGCACGGCGGTGTCATATTTTGTAGAAATAAAAACTCTCGATCTTCACTTATATCATTTTGAGAGTGATCTCTCTAAGTAACTTGGTAATTGGAGTGTGCTATGAAATTGGTCCTATATATGATAGGCATCCAAAAAGGATATAATAAAAACTTTCATATTCAAGTGCATTGATTAGTAAGAGAAGTTTGATTCCTCACAATTAGTTTTGAGATAAGGATATGGTAATATTAGAGTCATGTTAGTAGGGTGTTGTGAATCTAAAAATGCTTGTGTTGAGGTTAGTGATTCCCGTAGCATGCACGTATGGTGAACCGCTATGTTAGGAAGTTAGAGCATAATTGATTTATTGATTGTCATCCTTTGTGTGGCGGTCGGGATCGCGCGATGGTTAACTCCTACTAACCCTTCCCCTAGGAGTATGCGTTAACACTTTGTTTCGATTACTAATAAAACTTTCGCAATAAGTATATGAGTTGTTCATGACTAATGTGAGTCCATGGTATAGATGCACTCTCACCTTCCACCATTGCTAGCCTCTCTAGTGCCGCGCAACTTTTGCCGGTGCACAAATTCACCATATACCTTCCTCAAAACAGCCACCATACCCACCTATTATGGCATTTTCCTAGCCATTCCGAGATATATTGCCATGCAACTCCCACCATTCCATCTCATGACATGTGCCATCATTTTCATTTTCCCATTGCATGATCGTAAGATAGCTAGCGAGATCTTTCAACGTCATACGCTAAGCTAGATCGTTGCACATCCCGGTACACTGCCGGAGGCATTTCATATAGAGTCATTATTGTTCTAAGTATTGAGTTGTAAGTAAATAAAAGTGTGATGATCATCATTATTTGAGCATTGTCCCATGTGAGGAAATAAAAAAAGGCCAAAGATGCCCACCAAGAAAAAAATAGAGAAAAAAATGAAATGAAAAAAGAGGCCAAAGAGCCCAAACAAAAAACAAATGATGAGAGAAAAAGAGAGAAGGGACAATGCTACTATCTTTTTCCACACTTGTGCTTCAAAGTAGCACCGTGTTCTTCATGATAAAGAGTCTCTTGTTTTGTCACTTTCATATACTAGTGGGAATTTTCATTATATAACTTGGCTTGTATATTCCAATGATGGGCTTCCTCAAAATTGCCCTAGGTCTTAGTGAACAAGCAAGTTGGGTGCACATCCACTAGTTTTCTTTTTGAGCATTCATACACTTATAGCTCTAGTGCATCCGTTGCATGGCAATCCCTACTCATTCACATTGATATATATTGATGGGAATCTCCATAGCCCGTTGATACGCCAAGTCGATGTGATCCTCTCCTCCTTTTTGCCTCACAACCTCCACCACAGTCTATTCCACCTATAGTGCTATATCCATGGCTCACGCTCATGTATTGCGTGAGAGTTGAAAAAGTTTGAGAAAGTAAGGATGCGAAAACAATTACTTGGCCAATACCGGGGTTGTGCATTATTTAAATTCTTTGTGTGGGGATGATGGAGCATAGCTAGACTATATGATTTTGTAGGGATAACTTTCTTTGGCATTGTTATTTCAAAAGTTCATGATTACTTTGCTAGTATGCTTGAAGTATTATTGTATTCATGTCAATATTAAACTTTTTTTTTGAATCTTACGGATCTGAACATTCATGCCACAATAGAGAAGTTACAAAGAACAAATATGTTAGGTAGCATTCCACATCAAAAATTCGGTCTTTATCACTTCCCTACTCGAGGGCAAGCAGGATTTAAGCTTGGGGATGCTTGATACGTCTCGAACGTATCGATAATTTTTGACTGTGCCATGCTATTATATTATCAACTTGGGATGTCTTATATGCATTTATATGCTATTTTATGTCATTTTTGGGACTAACCTGTGAACTCAGTGCCCAGTGCCAGTTTCTGTTTTTTCTGTGTTTTTGACCTTTTTCAGATAAGAATATTAAATGGAGTACAAGCGGAATAAAACCTGCGGGGTGCTTTTTTCCATAATAGAAGATACCCAGAAGACTTGAGAACCAAGGCAGGGGGTCTCGTGGGAGGTCACGAGCCCCCTAGGCGCCCCCAAAGGGGGGCGCCTAGTAGGCTCGTGGGCCCCCCTTGCCTCCTTTGCTCTACCTCTTTCGCCTATAAATTCCCTAAAATCCCGAAACCAACACAAAGAGCCACCAAAATACTTTTCCGCCGCCGCAAGCTTCGGTTTCTACGAGATCCCATCTAGGGCCGTTCTGGTGCCCTGCCGGAGGGGGATTCGGACACAGAGGGCTTCTTCATCAACAAAATTGCCTCTCTGATGATACATGAGTAGTTCACCACAGACCCTCGGGTCCATAGCTAGTAGCTAGATGGCTTGTTCTCTCTCTTGGATCTTCAAAACAAAGTTCTCCATGATCTTCATGGAGATCTATCCGATGTAACTTTCTTTTGCGGTGTGTTTGTCGAGATCCGATGGATTGTGGATTTATGATCAAATTATCTATGAATTTTATTTGAGCATCCTCTGATTTCTTATATGCATGATTTCGTATCCTTGTAATTCTCTTCGAGTTATGGGTTTCGTTTGGCCAACTTGATCTATAATTCTTGCAATGGGAGAAGTGCTTGGTTTTGAGTTCATACCGTGCGGTGTCCTCTGCCAGTGACATAGTAGGGGTAGCAAGGCACGCAGCATGTTGTTGCCATCAAGGGTAAAAAGATGGGGTTTATATCATATTGCATGAATTTATCCCTCTACATCATGTCATCTTGCTTAAGGCGTTACTCTGTTTGTTATGAACTTAATACACTAGATGTATGCTGGATAGCGGTCGATGTGTGGAGTAATAATAGTAGATGCAGAGAGTATTGGTCCACTTGTCTCGGACGTGATGCCTATATGTATGATCATTGCCTTAGATATCGTCATGACTTTGCGCAATTCTATCAATTCCTCGACAGTAATTCGTTCACCCACCGTAATACTTGCTATCATGAGAGAAGCCTCTAGTGAACACTATGGCCCCCGGGTCTATTTTACGCATTATACATTCAGATTTACATACGAAAATACCAAAAATACCTTGCTGCACTTTTATTTATTTATTTATATTTACCTATTATCACTATCAGATCTCACCTTGCAAGTAATCGTAAAGTGATTGACAACCCCTTTATCACGTTTGTTGCACGTTTGTTTGTTTTTGCGCAGGTGCCTTGGTGCCTCATCTTGATACTCCTACTGAATTGATACCTTGGTTCTCCAACTAAGGGAAATACTTATCTCTACTTTGCTTCATCACCCTTTCCTCTTCAGGGGAAAAACCAACGCAAGCTCAAGAAGTAGCACAGGGTGGTTCCCTGTTCGCCCATGATCATGGGTGATTGGTCGAGAGGGGCAGCGGTTTCTTGAGTGAGGGGAGCTAGCCCCCCGCACCTCGCCCTATAAATTAGGGAGTTTGCGAGGGGGTTTTGCTCATCGACCAACTCTAGAAACATCCACCACCACCATCTTGCATCTATGGAATCTTTCTAGTTCCAGGTGGCGCTTGCCCCCAAGCATGGCTAGGGTACGAGGGAGGACACCATCGACCGCCAGGACGGCAAGGGGACCCCACTCGAATCATGCCAGGGCGCATCCACAGAGGGCGGCACGAGCGCCCGTGGGGCGAAGGGACGAGGGGCCGCGGCCGTTGCGGAAGCCGTGGCCAATGGAGGCGGAGTGCTACTCCAGCACCTCCATCTTCTCCTGGGCTGGATGGTCACTCGGACGGGACGACGCTGGAGTTCGTCGCGGAGCTGTACGGCACGCCTTGGGGCCACTTGCATCTCCCTCTCCGTTTTGCCAAGGAGGCAAGGGGATCCCACTCAGATCATGCCACAGCTTCAGGGGGCGCATCCACGGAGGGCGGCACGAGCACCCGTGGGGCAGGAGGGACGAGGGGCCGCGGCCGTCGCGGAGGACGTGGCCAGGGGAGGCGGAGTGCTACTCCAGCACCTGTGTCTTCTCTTGGGATGGATGGTCACTCAGACGGGACGACGCTGGAGTTCGTCGTGGAGCTGTACGGCACTCCTTGGGGCCACTTGCATCTCCCCCTCCCTTTTGCTAGGGCGATGGAGGCCGCCAAGTCCCTTGTCTTGTGGTTGCGGGCATACGGTTACTCCCACGGCGTTATACAAGTGCACGTGGAGTACCCGAAACGCCGCTCCATGTTGCTCGGGCGGGGCTAGAAAGCCTTCGCCCGCGCCCACAACCTCGAGGATGAGCATATCCTCCGCTTTAAGCTAGTGGAGGAAAATATGCTATCCGTCAAGTTTTATGGGCGCTCAAGTGTGCGTCTTAGCTGCTGCGAAGAGAGCTCAAGCGGTCCCGAATGTCCATCCTAGAGCGATAGCGACAAGGAGGACAATGGTGGCAGTGGCGCTCTTTGCAGGTCAGGATCTCGAGGGGTCAAGTCGGAGTACGAATCCCCGAGCTCCGACTAACTGCCGGCCCTGCCGCCGAGGGCCGGTCACGCCTCTCCCCCTCCCGGTGGGGTTACTCTGCTGGAGCCCACATCAATGCCTCGTCTTTGAGGAGGCTCTATCGCGGGCTCTGGCTTCTTCACCCTTTCTGGTCGCCCTGTCCTCTGCCCCCGTTCTCCTCCGCGCAGTGCTGGTCTAGGAGAAACTAGCCTGGGTTGCGCCGGGGGTCGTCCCGCTTTTTGTCTTCTTGAACTTCTGTCCGGTGAGCAGGTCCCTCGCCAAAAGACAGTACAATAGGTTAGAGTATGAAAAATCATTCACGTAATATGTGTGAGTTTATTTCAAACAAATGAATGAAATGTTGTTTCCCTTGCGTCTGATCCTTCTCCTTGTATGAAGCTTGCCAGTGTGACTGGTCCTATTGCTAGTGCTTTGAGGAGCATATCCTTAGCAGTTTGCTTGAGGGTTCATTACCGGCAAGGCTCCTTGCCGCACTCAGTGGAACCGTTAGATCATCGAGCCAGGCTCGGGGAAAAATAAGGTGATATGTAGCCACTTAGACTGTTGAACAAATTCGAAACGAAACTAAGGCGCACTGATGTTGACAAGGTTCCATCTTCGTGCAGCTTTCTCAAACAAGGTTTGGGATCTTCCAGAAAGGGAACAACCTATCTACTCAGAAATCTCATCTGAAATATTTATCACTTATCTATCGTTCCACGGCACTTCCCTCAACGACGCTTGGGTCCTTTGCCACGGCCTTAGGGCCCCGACAAGAAGTAGACTATGCCTTCCCGGCAACTTCCCTTCCGGCAAGGTATCTACCGACAATTCTTGTCTGTCGTGTAGAAGGGGGTCACTGGAGCATAACTCCTTTCCCTGTCTTTCCTCGCTATGCTGGTGGAGCCCCCGAGTGCACCATTGGCGACGACGTCATGCTTCCGTGGGAAAAGCGTTCGGCTGCAGTGTGTACGTTGGTTCTGGGGCCTGTGGGCGAATTCTGGACGGCTATGCACCTCTGAGTGGAGGTGCGTCGGCCGGAGTATGCACCGGAAGCCTCGCCGAAGCCCCCAGGCACACCCTCGACAGCAGCACACTGTCCCGGAGCGGCGCGTCAGCCTGATGTCTCCAAGCTCGAGGTCTCCATCTCCCTAGCCTACACTCGCGGAGCGGAGCGCCCGCGCAGGTGTTAGGAGGCCCTAGCAAAGCAAGGCGACCACCGTTGTTCCCTGCTTCAAGGGACCACGGTGGTGTGCGCTACTTCTCAAGATTTGACGCGGAACTTGCTTGAATCCACGAAAAAGCTATCAACCATCGCTCCCCCTACCTGGCGCGCCAAAGATGTTGGGGAAACCGACACCTATGGGAAACTCGAGGAGTCCCTTGATCGTTTTGCGGGGAGATAGAGGTACGGCGTCGAGAGCGGAACTAGCGATCAACACTTGCAATGTCTTTTTACCCAGGTTCAGGCCGCTTGGCGCGTAAAACCCTACTCCTGTTTGGTTTGTATTGTGTGATCACTTTAGGGTGGTTTTGCTACTGTAACTTAGTAGGTGATTAGGAAGTCTCTGATCACCAAAAGGACCAACCCCTAAGAATGATCTTTGGGCCTCCTTTTATAGGCAAAGGGGTCATCAACAGTGTGCTCACGGGGTGCATGCTACGTCGATAGAAACCTTCTGTCGTCTCTTGAGCTTGTGTTGGTTTTCCATTGAAGAGGAAAGGGTGATGTAGCAGATGAGCAGTAAGTATTCCCCTCAGTTTAAGAACCAAGGTATCAATCCAATAGGAGAATCTCGTCAAGTCCAGAGTACTTGCACAAACACAAAGAGCTTGCACCCAACGCTATAAATGGGTTGTCAATCCCTTCAAGATTGATTGCAATGTGAGATCCGAAGGCGGAAAATGCAACGAAGTAAAAGTGTAAGGCTGAAAATATGGTGTGGAGTAGACCCGGGGGGCATAGTGTTCACTAGAGGCTTCTCTCAAAATAGCAAATATTACGGTGGGTGAACATATTACTATCGAGCAATTGATAGAACCGCGTAAAGTCATGATGATATCTAAGGCAATGATCATACATATTGGCATCACGTGCGAGACAAGTAGACCGATACTTTCTGCATCTACTACTATTACTCCACACATCGACCACTATCCAGCATGCATCTAGTGTATTGAGTTCATGACGAACAGAGTAACACCTTAAGAAAGATGACATGATGTAGAGGGATAATCTCAAACCAATGATGAAAACCCCATCTTTTTACCCTTGATGGCAACAACATCATGCGTGCCTCGCTACCCCTTCTGTCACTGGGTGAGGTCACCGCACGGTATGAACCCAAAACCAAGCACTTCTCCCATTGCAAGAATCATAAATCAAGCTGGCCAAACAAAACCCACAACTCGAAGAGAATTACAAGGATATGAAATCATGCATATAAGAGATCAGAAGAAACTCAAATAAGATTCAGAGATAATCTGATCATAAATCCACAATTCATCGGATGTCGACAAACACACCGCAAAAGAAGATTACATCGGATAGATCTCCATGAAGATCAGGGAGAACTTTGTATTGAAGATCCAAGAGAGAGAAGAAGCCATCTAGCTACTAGCTATGGACCCGTACGTCTATGGTGAACTACTAACGCATCATCGGAGAGGTCATGGTGTTGATGAAGAAGCCCTCCGTATCCGAATCCCCCCTCCGGCAGGGCACCAGAACGTGCCCCAGATGGGATCTTGCGGAGACAGAAGCTTGCAGCGGCGAAAAAGTAATTTCGATGATCTCCTTATTTTTTCTGGAATTTTTGGGAATATATAGGCGGAAGACCTAGGGCAGAGGTGGCCTAGGGAGCCCACAAGAATGGGAGGCGCGGGCCCCTTGGCCGCGGCTAGGGGGCTTGTGGGGTCCCTGGTGACCCCCTGCCTTGGTTCTCAAGTTCCCCGATCTTCTTCTGTTTCGGAAAAAATCTTTTTGGAAGTTTCGTTTCGTTCGGACTCCGTTTAAAATCCTCCTCTGAAAAGGGTCAAAAGCACGGAAAAAACAGGAACTGGCACTTGGCATTGAGTTAATAAGTTAGTCCCAAAAAGATATAAAAGGCATACAAAACATCCAAAGTTTGACAAGATAATAACATGAAACCATAAAAAATTATAGATACGTTGGAGACGTATCAGTGCACAGTGAAAAGTCTTCACCGCTCTACTCCTTCGGTGGTGTGAGGGCTAGTAAATGTCAGGTCGGGCCCTTGACCCGTTGCAAGATGGTTGCAACACGTACCCAGGTGAATCGACATCTCGGCCTTGTACTGGCACACGAGGGATGTGTTGGAGCAGTTGGATTGTGGTACAAACTTGAGGGGACACCTGGCAAGCGAACAAGGGCCTGCTGGCCTGAAGTCCCCGTTGGATGACTTGGTCATCTTCCCGGCAAGGAAGGATTGCCGGGGGCTTGAATACTTTCCATGCAAGGAGGGCTTGCCGGGGGCCTCGTTAGTCTGTGCGAGCCTTCCCAGCAAAGAAGACTTGCCGGGGTCTTGCTATTCTCTACATAGTCTTCCGACGAAGCGGGCTTGCCGGGGCCTCGGGAATCTTCCCGGCAAGGAGGACTTTTCGGGGCCTTACGTCCGGAGCCTTTGTACTCCACGCCCCTGGAGAGGGGGAAGGGCGTGTCCTTGGTGGGTCTTGGAATGTCTTTCTGCACCTCTTCCCGGTACATGACTGTTGGGGGCGTCGCCGATGCCCATGCACAAGTGTGGGGCATGAGGGACCCCAGTCGCTAGTGCACCGGCACCATGATCAGGGAGAGGCTACCCGCTCTATATGAGGAGCTAGAAAGCTTCGGGTTGGAGCTAGTGGACCAAGGATTCCTAGCAAACTTTAAAGCCAAACCCACGCTGATGGACGACATTAAAGAGGCCCCGAAGGGACACGAGAGCATTGAAGGCATGAAGAGTCAGATCAAGGAAGGCAAGGCCCCAGGATTCTCAGTGGATGAACATGGAGTTGTGTGGTTTCGGAATCGCCTATGCGTACCCAACAAGGATGAACTCAAGAATCTAATCTTGCATGAAGCCCACGACACTCCATACTCAATTCACCCTGGTGGGACAAAAATGTATCAAGACCCGAGAGAAAGATTTTGGTGGCATGGCATGAAGGAGAAATAGATTCATATGTCGCCAAGTACGTCGTATGCCAGCGAGTCAAAGTTGAGCACGAGTGAACTGCTGAGCTGCTAGAACCTCTCCAGGTGCGTGAGTGGAAGTGGGACACGAATCCATATAGGTCATTGTAGACCATGTCACCAAGGTAGCCCACTTCATCCCTGTCAGCACCACTTACGATGGTAGCCAGCTGGCCAATCTGTACATCCATCGTATCGTGAGTATTCATGGGGTTCCCAAAGAGATTGTGTCCAACCAAGGAACGCAATTCACCTCAAGATTATGAAAGAAGTTCGAAGAAGCTCTGGGAACCAAACTCTCCTTCCGCACCACCTTCCACCCATAGATCGGCGGGCAAACGAAACGAGTAAATCAGATACTTGAGTATATGCTCCGCGCTTGTGTCTTGGCACACGGAACGAATGGGAAGACTACGTGCCTTTTGCTGAGTTCTCTTACAACAATAGCTATTAGTCCAGTCTCCAGATGGCCCCATTCTAGGTGTTGTACGGACTTAAGTGCCGCACTCCCCTCAACTGGTCCGATACTGGTGAAAGATTGCTTTTTTTTCCTGACATCCTCCGTGAAGCCGAGGAGAAGGTGCAACTCGTGAGGGAGCACCTAAAGGATGCCAAGTTACGACACAAGAGCTATGCGGATTCACACCACCAAGAAGTGGAGCTCAACCCTGGAGACAAGTGTACCTCCTCATCATGCCTCTCAAAGAGACAAAGCATTTCCACGTCAAGTGAAAGCTTGCTCCGAGGTACATTGGACCTTTTAAGATAACTCCAAGGTGTGGAGAAGTTGCTTACCAGTTGGATCTACCTCCGGAACTTTCGGGTGTGCACAACATCTGCCACATGTCACAACTACGGAAGTGCCTTCAAGCGCCAAACCATCTAGATCTTAATAAGGACATCGATCATCAAGCGATTGACCTTCAGTCAGACCTCACTTATCGCGAGAGACTGATCCACATCCTGTACGAGGTCGGGCGTTGTACCCGAAGCCGTACCATCAAGTACTTCAAGGTCTAGTGGACCAACCACACCGAGGCAGAAGCAACATGGGAGCGTGAAGACTACCTTAGATCCGAGTTTCCATACCTTTTTAGCACCTAGCTTAGGAATCCCGGGCACGAGATTCTTGTAAGGAGGATAGGTGTGTCACACCCTATTTTACCTCACTTTCTCTTTCTTTCAAAATTTGCTATAAATTAGAACTTTTTAAGTGAATGACATGAGTACCTCGATTTATATTGTTAAATATGCGCTTATGAGTAGATCTGTGAAAATAGGTTTTTATAAAATATTATTTCCATAAAAATCCTTTTTAATTATTTTGGTAAACCAAAACCTTGCTTTGGGGTTTGCACTACAAGTCCGTGAATTTAAGGGAGCGCCTTCACCCAAAGATTATATTTTGATTCTAATATTATTATAACTCTTCAAAACCATGAAATGATTATTTTTAAAATCATTTTCCTATTTTATTTATATGTCCTTTCTAAGGCCAGAAATGGTATTTCTGGGTGGAAAATTATTTTTCTACCGTAGAAAAATTTGAGAAAATTTGGGAATACTGAGTGGACATATATTTTCCATACATAAGAGTTTCAATCCCTAGTCCTATTCAAAATAGTTGAGTAAACCCTTCATAACCAATTCTGTCTGTTTTGACCTATTGAAATATTTCCAAACAAAACATTCTCAATAAATTCGTAAAAAATTATAGCATGTCACAGATGCTATATTTGGTGATCATGCCAAGTGTCACCTCCATCCAATGTGATTTGATTCACCAAATAATTTAGAAACCCCTTTGTGTACAGAATGAAGTTTGTCCATTTGGTATCAAACTTTGCAGGAGAGCTCAATACGCAAAATAAGGAGATCATGCCAAGATTTGGATTTGTGGGAGTTAATTTGCTCACGTCTTCTCACAAGGATGCAGATCTGTTCATTTGTGGGTATTTTCAAGTTTACATTGTCAAACTTGTCCAATGGAACTAGAATTTGGTAGAGACTCCAGATTTTACCTAAAACCAAATCGTGTTAACTTTCAATGCATTTGGAGAAGGTTAACTTCCCCAAACATGCATAAAAAACCTTCTGCCAGATTTCAAAAACAACATCTAGCAACCACCACACTTACTCCCTTCACTCCAAACTCATGTCACAGATGACCCGTGCCCCTCCTCAACTACAGAAGAGAGTCCCAACACTGGTTCAATGAGAGGGAGCCAACATCTCCATTTTAGCTCCTGAATCAAGGCTAGCAGTACCACTTTAACTCTCTCCCCTTGGCCAGCTTGATTCCTCTTGGTTCCTGGCATCCAAGGAGCATCTACCCCATCTCCTAGACACCCCTGGCACGACCAAGATGCGCCAGAGCGTGCCACCATGCTGTGGCATGCCAAAGATGCACTCTGGATGCGCTACAGGGCGCACCCTCCCGGAGGGGACCAGTCGGCCAGTTCTTGCCTCCACCCGTTACCCCTCTTTGACCACACCGATGACCGAGTCCAGAGCAGCATCAGGCCCCTCTTCTCCCCCTCTCATGTACACCTGGCGACGCATGGCCGTGTACGGCCGAAGCGGCTAGAAGGAGCCCGCCACATGGACGCGCCAAGAAGCTGCCCCCGTTCCTCCTGAAGATGTCCCATTGTCCTAAACCGTGTCTGCAATACCATGGTTTCACGCTCGAGCTCTCTCTCCCTCTCCTGCCGCCACAACAAAACCACCGGCGCACCATCATCCGGTGACTCGTTGCCCTCCTATATAAAGGCTCCCCCGCACTCCTCTACACCACCAGAAGCTCCCTCTCCACTCCAATCACCACCCCGAGCACCCCCTTGTGCTAAGAGAGCCCCCATACTCCAGATCAACCGAGGTGCCGCCGCGTTGGGGCTCCGCCGATCTCGAGCTACTTGCATGCTCCCGAGCTCCTTTCAATTCCCTTGCGACCACAAAGACCTCCCGAGCATTCTCCACCACACCCCCGTCCTTCTCCCCACTCGGAGCACCATTCCCAAAAAGTCTCCGCCAGGACTTCATCGTCGCCGGCGACTGAGGCCATCTCTGTCAACCCCTCGACCCCCATCAGGTAGGCGTTAGTGCCACGAGCCCATTCTCGTGCTCACCTAGCCTCTAGGACCCTGGAGCTGCCGCCGGTGAGCAGCGCCTCTCCTCTGTGTGCAGGTAGAAGATGACGCCGACAGGGGGACTTTTTGCTTTATTTTTAATTCTGGGTTTTAAAAATAAATCCGCAGGATTAATTACTAATCCAAACTTAAATATTTTTCCACCATAAGTCTTGAAAATTTTTGTAGTATTTAACAGTGCTATTTGTGGAAAAACGATATGTTGGAATTATGCCCTAGAGGCAATAATAAATATAGTTATTATTATAATTCATGTATCAATATAATCATTTATTATCCATGCTATAATTGTAATGAATGAAGACTTATATACATGTGTGGATACATAGACAAAACACTGTCCCTAGCAAGCCTCTAGTTGGCTAGCCAGTTGATCAAAGATAGTCAGGGTCTTCTGATTATATACAAGGTGTTGTTGCTTGATAACTGGGTCACGTCATTAGGAGAATCACGTGATGGACTAGACCCAAACTAATAGAGGTAGGATGTTGATCGTGTCATTTTGTTGCTACTGTTTTCTGCGTGTCAAGTATTTGTTCCTATGACCATGAGATCATATAACTCACTGACACCGGAGGAATGCTTTGTGTTTATCAAATGTCATAACGTAACTAGGTGACTATAAAGATGCTCTACAGGTATCTCCGAAGGTGTTCGTTGAGTTAGTATGGATCGAGACTGGGATTTGTCACTCCGTGTGACGGAGAGGTATCTCGGGGCCCACTCGGTAATACAACATCACACACAAGCCTTGCAAGCAATGTGACTTAGTGTAAGTTGCGGGATCTTGTATTACGGAATGAGTAAAGAGACTTGCCGGTAAACGAGATTGAAATAGGTATGTGGATACTGACGATCGAATCTCGGGCAAGTAACATACCGAAGGACAAAGGGAATGACATACGGGATTATATGAATCCTTGGCACTGAGGTTCAAACGATAAGATTTTCGTAGAATATGTGGGATCCAATATGGGCATCCAGGTCCCGCTATTGGATATTGACCGAGGATTCACTCGGGTCATGTCTACATAGTTCTCGAACCCGCAGGGTCTGCACACTTAAGGTTCGACGTTGTTTTATGCGTATTTGAGTTATATGGTTGGTTACCGAATGTTGTTCGGAGTCCCGGATGAGATCACGGACGTCAAGAGGGTTTCCGGAATGGTCCGGAAACGAAGATTAATATATAGGATGACCCCATTTGATTACCGGAAGGTTTTCGGAGTTACCGGGAATGTACCGGGAATGACGAATGGGTTCCGGGTGTTCACCGGGGGGGAAACCCACCCCGGGGAAGCCCACATGCCTTGGGGGTGGCGCACCAGCCCTTGGTGGGCTGGTGGGATAGCCCAAGAAGGCCCTATGCGCCAAGGATAGAAAATCAAAGAGAAAGAAAAAAAAGGAGGTGGGAAAGGAGAGAAGGACTCCACTTTCCAATCCTAGTTGGACTAGGATTGGAGCAGGACTCCTCCTCCCTTGGTGGCGCAGCCTTTGGGGCTCCTTGAGCCTCAAGGCAAGCCTCCCCTCCCTCCTCCTATATATATGGAGCAATTAGGGCTGATTTGAGACAACTTTTCAAAGGCAGCCCGACCACATACCTCCACGGTTTTACCTCTAGATCGCGTTTCTGCGGAGCTCGGGCGGAGCCCTGAAGAGATCAGATCACCACAAACCTCCGGAGCGCCGTCACGCTGCCGGAGAACTCATCTACCTCTCCGTCTCTCTTGCTGGATCAAGAAGGCCGAGATCATCGTCGAGCTATACGTCTGCTGAACGCGGAGGTGCCGTCCGTTCGGCACTAGATCGTGGGACGGATCGCAGGACGGTTCGTGGGACGGTTCACGGGGCGGATCGAAGGACGTGAGGACGTTCCACTACATCAACCGCGTTCACTAACGCTTCTGCTGTGCGATCTACAAGGGTACGCAGATCGGAAATCCCCTCTCGTAGATGGACATCACCATGATAGGTCTTCGTGCGCGTAGGAAAACTTTTGTTTCCCATGCGATGTTCCCCAACACGATACCCCTTATGGGACGGGGCTTTATTGATTACTTTGGTCGGTGTTGTCAGCTTTTTGGGAATAGGGGTACCCAGACCTGCCTGCCTGCGGCCCAGGGCTGGCCCACTTGATCGACCACCAACCAACGGGCCCGGAACCAACCAACACAAGGCCATCGCGAGGGGCCAGGCCTTGCAAGGATGAACATCATCAAGACCCGGAGGGGGGCTCCTCAGGACCCCTCCAGAGCGGCGGATATTCCGAGGCGAGACCCAGCCTCGGGAGTCAAGGATGACTCAAAGGAAGGGCATGCGAGCAGCGGACAGCGGGGTGGCGCAGTTTCCCCTTTAGTGCAAAGGGGGCAAGGGCGTACCAGGGCTTCCCAAGGCATCTCCAAAAGGTTTCCATTCTGGTGCAAGAAGACCATGGCCGCCCGCCGGCAGGACAGACGTCATCCCTGAACCCGCCCCTGCAGCGCTGGCAGCCAGGTTGCACACGAAGACCACTTTTGGACAGGGTAAGCATGTTCCCCTATTCCCCTTCGAAACTGGCCGTTGTGGGATCCCTTCCTTCTAAAACGATATGGGAAGAGGACCAGGGCCGCCACTATATAGAGAGAGTAGGTTACTTCGTAGAGGGGGGCGATCTGATTCATTCATCCATTAGCACCACACAAAGCCTCTCAGCCTCTGTTGGCTCCCGAGCACTGTACTAGTTCATCCACCCACCTCCAAGAGAGGCTATCCACCAAAGCAGGACTAGGGTATTACGCTTCTCAGCGGCCCGAACCTGGGTAAACTGCCGTTTTCTGTGTCTCCCTCACCATCGAGTGAGTTCCCTGCCTTGTCCATCGAGTAGTGAGCTAGGTGAGGTGAGTCCGAGAGAGAGAGATCTTTGTACACGCCCCTGAGTTCGAATCTTTAGGGTTTTCCGTAGCACGAAATCCGACAGGTGCTAGCGAAGAGCCCTCATTTCTAGTGATGGGAGTGCTATGGTCACTCACGGGACGGGGTCATGCCACGAAGGGCGACTATGCTGTTTTTACAGGTTCTAGGCGCATTGTTGGTCCCTGCATGGATGATATGATCTGGAGTTGGTGCTCGTAAGACGTACACCATGTGGGATAGGTACCAATCGAGTGGACTCTTTGTCTAGTGTCTCCAGGGGAAAGGCACAGATCGGGTACTTACCTCGGGTATGTTATATACCACGAGTCGTGAATGACACGAAAGTTTCCCAAATCTCATGGGTACAGCGCACAACCTCTGCAAAGTGTAAAATTATTCGAATACCCATGTCCACGGTCAACGACAGTTGGGTAATCCTGCTTAAACTGCATCGAGTCGTTTCCGCATAAACCAAGTGTGCGTGTCTATTAAAGGTGTTACACAAGAAAGAGATTACTGGAGTCAAGTACGGTGGCATGGCATAAAGGGTCAACCTGAGGTGTTCAGCCCTTAGAAGATATGTTGATATCTATAACCTGTTATTATGGTTACCATTTACCTTGTGATGCATGATCATACAACACTTGACTATGTCATTGCATTTAAGGAAAAACCTTCTTTCCGCCAAGGCTGTATTATATAGTTAAATCACGCCTCAATTGCATTGTCCGCATCATGGGTAGCTTGCGATTACATTCAAAGTACTCATAATCTTGCCATTGGTTATTTTATTGAGCAGGTAAGGGAGAATAGGAGATGGTGAAGCATAACATGGAGACGTTCATGCGAGTTAGGACGCTTCCCAGTCAGAATGCGTTTAGATTAAGACTGATGACATGGGTTCACGCTTTCGACCAATATTTCTGCTATTAGTCAAGTTTGTTGTGTTGGACACCAAGGCCCTATCTATGTAAGACTTGACCGCAAGGTCATTATTTGTATCACACGGTATGTATGGATGTAAGACTCTTGTTATTCAGTTTCTTATTGTTCGGTGAGCATTGATCTCTGGGATCACTGAGCACGTTCATTCGGCGATCTCGACTCGTAAGTCGAGGTACCCACTCCTAGTTGTTCCAAGAGATCAACAAAATGCTTCTTGGATTTACCCTGGATTTTTCTCATTAATTTATCAAAGGAATTTTCCTCATCCTCTACCTTTTCCTTTTCATCACCACTAATGTAGGTAGCGGAAATGGTAGCATTGAGGTTGGAAGTTCTAATGTTGGAAGTTACCTTGTTGGATGCGTTGGCCATGAGGCACTTGGCGATGCATTTCTCGTTGGGGGCTTTGAAGAGGGACACCTTGCTTGGAGAAGAGGATGCAATGGCCACGTTGGCCATCCCCATAACTCCACCACTTGCATCATCATCCTCATCCTCCTTAGAGAGGTACTCCTCTTGAGGCACCAATACTTTTTGGGGCTTGTGCTTGAAGAAGTTCTTCTTGTTGGGGAAGGGCTTGGCCTTGTCCTTCCGAATAAGTTTGCCACCATTGTATTCCCTCTTCTCATAAGGACAATCAGCCACAAAGTGACTCATATTGCCATAGTTGTAGAAAGTCCTCACGTGTTGCTTGCCTTTGGGCCCATTTGGGTTGTTCTTGGATAAATTCGGCCTTGAGTTTCTCTTGTTGCCCCAAAATTGTTTTGACACAAGAGCCATATGCTTGTGGTAAGCATACTTGCTGTCTTCGGAACACAATTCATTTTCTTTTTCCTCATCTTCCTCCACTACAACCTTGGCCTTGAAGGCAAGGTTGGGAGAGTCTTTTCTTGACCGTGGAACACGAGCTAGAGCATTGTCAGCGGTCTTGTTCAATATGTTCATGACAATAAACTCATCCAACACATTACTTGAGAACATGGAGTGAAAGTCTGGCCTCTGACAGATGATAGAGGACATGGATTTGTTGAAGGGCGGAATAGCCTTGAGAAACTTACGCTTGATCCAATTGTCATCCACATCCTTGCTTCCATGATCTTAAAGAGAAACAACAAGAGTTGTCACGCTATGCTAGAGCTCACGAGGATCTTCATCCTCAATCATAACAAATTTATGGGCCTCATCTAGTATTACTTCATATATTGACCGTTGAATACTAGAGCTTCCCTTGTACATGGAAATGATATGCTCCCAACAATATTTGGCATGAGTGAAGGGACGCAAATGAGCAAGATATTCAATAGGAACAACCGCTTGAAGGATGTACAAGGCTGAATAGTTGAGCTGATTGTCAACCTCTTCTCTTGGAGTGAGGTTTCTTGGATCATGGGGGTACTAGCCTTGCTCAATGATTCTCCACGGTTGTGTTGAGCTGTGATTCAAATGAGGCTTTTTACGAAAAACCCAGTTAGCAAAATCATTCTTAACATGATTAGGTGGAGTATCGAAGTTAATAATATGTGGTGGGTGAACCGGTCCTCCATAGACCATGGGAGGAGGAACCGAGGCAAAGCTATTTGCCCCACTTGTTCCTTCAAGTAATTTATCTCTTTCACTACTAGCATTTTCCTTTCGGAATTGGTCCCCGTATCCGAAGTTGTGGGATTAACCACATGCAATGGGTCGGTAGACAGTTTGAAATTATCAAGGAAATATTTAAGCATGTTCTTTACCTCCATAGTCAGTGAGGATCTAAATGTGGACATGGCCTGATTTAGGTTCTCTCGGGAGACTGAGTTCGCAATAGCTGCCTCACCCAACTCCCTTGGACTAACCCCACGGTCAACCATACTCTTTGGGTGCTGAAACCCTTAAAAAAGATAAGAGGTTGTGATACCAATTGAAAGGATCGATATGATTGACTATACGGGGGAGAATAGGCAACTAATTTTTTTTAATCATTTACTTTAATAAATTATGTTTAGCAACAAATAAGTTGTCTAGATATGCAACTAAGAGGGAAACCTATATGGTGCTAACAACAACAATAATGAGCAAGAAGTAAATACAAGTAACGGTAAGAAATAACCACAAGTGGAACCTACGAAGACGAGGATGTGTTTTCGAATTTCCTTCCCTTTGAGAGGAAGTACGCCTCCGTTGGAGCGGTGTGGAGGCACAATGCTCCCAAGATGCCACTAAGGCCACCGTATTATCCTCACAGCCTCACACAATGCGAGGTGCCATGATTCCACTAAGTGCTGCCCTTGAAGGTGGCAACTGAAACTTTACAAACAAGGTTGGTCCAATATCCACAACTTAATTGGAGGCTCCTAACAAGTCCATGAAGCTCCACCACAATGGAATATGGCTTCGAGGTGACCTCAACTGTCTAGGGTGCTCAAACACCCAAGAGTAACAAGATCCGCGAGAGATTAGTGGGAGGAATCAAATTTCTCTTGGTGTAGATCAAGGCCCTCTCAACCAAACCCTAGAATATCAACATGTTTTGTTGGATAGGGAGAGAGATCGGGCGAAAATGGAGCTTGGAGCAACAATGGAGCTTGGGGACGAAAAGGTAAAGCTCTGAGGGAAGAAGAATCCATTTATATAGTGGGGAAAGAATCTGCCCGTTACCCACCCCCTCAGCATGAGCCAGAGAGGTACTACCGATGATAAGTGGTAGTACCACTCAAAGTGAGTGATACTACCGCTCATGTAGAGAGAGGCCGGATAAGAGAGGATGTAGGGCCGATAGTACTGCTCGGAGCGGTAGTAACAAGTGGTACTACCGCCCTACAGGCGGTACTACCGCCCAACACTACCGCAAAATTCGACAAAGAAAGGCGTGGCACTTATGAGCAGTGGTATAGGCCATCGGTACCTGTAGGAGCAATACCGCCCTGAGCAGTACTACCGCCGGACCGGGCGGTACTACCGATGATAAGAGGTAGTACCGCTCCAGGGGGCGGTACTACTGCTTGGACCTTTCAGGGTAGAGATTTTCGGCAGAGAAGAAAGCTCCATTGAAACGGAAAAGAGGATGAGAGAAAAGTATACATGATGATTCCACCTAGACTTTTACAAAGTGAATGCCCTCTTAATAGTATGGCTTTTCCTACGACCCATGTCCACCAACAACGAAATGTAAGAGAGAAAACCTGCTTCATATCAAACACCGAGGGGCAAAAATCGTCTTTGTGAAAACAAAGGAAGTACGTGAAAGGCTTATTGCAAACGATTAGTTCGCAAATGTATTGTAATAATTCACCAAAACTATTAGGGTAGAAATTTGCCCTTACATAGAGGAGACAATAGAGACACATGTTAAGTTGTTAGATATGAAAATGGCCTCAAATGGCATATCAACTACCTCACTCCCTCTATGTGGTAGCTTACTCACTCCCTCAAAGTAGGTGCACTCAAACACACATATGGTGGAATCACTCATCTCACTCAAGTGGTGGGGGTTGTGGCTCTCCTCACATGGAAATTGGGGAAACTCATCATATATGGGGCTAGTGGTGAAGGCACTCTTACTCTCAATATGGTTGCATAAGTTGCTCACCTAATATCCAACGTTGCCGTGAATAAGGGAAAATCCCATGCTAAACCATCTCACTCTTTCCTCCAAAGATGGAAGCATCATCATTGCTCACCACCTTGTCACTCGCCTCCAAAGGATATTCATTCAGTGGCTCTGTAGACATAGTCGTTGCCGCGACATCTTCAGAAAGAGTTGTGGTAGACTCAGCATTGTCAATGTCACAAAGAGGGATGGTGGTGAAGTTTAACTTGGGAGCTTTACCTTGGAGCTCGTCGGGCTTGGACATCTTGGTGGTATCGTCCTCATGCTCTTCATCAGGGAGCTTGGTCATCGTGAAGTTTTCTCGGGGTGGAGTACTCTTGGCCTTGAGCTCTTGTTCCCTCTTGAGAGAACCAAATTATAGTGGTTCGAGAGACTCATAGTTGTTGGTGAAGATAGTCTTGGCAATGTCGTTGTTAACTCCCATGATGAAGTGGAGCTTCATCCAAAAGAAGTCGTCCATGTCTGCTCTTTGCAAGGCTTGCTTCATCTTCATGAAGTACTCGTAGATGGACTTGGATCCTTGTATGTTGTTCTCCAAGTGGTGTTGAAGATGTTCCATATAGGTGGGAGGCTCAAATTCTCTCCGCGTAGCTCTCTTCCTTTTGGACTAGCTCATGTCGAAGCTATTCGAAGGTGTATGAAGCCACCATGTTCACGCATAGTCATGGAAGTTCCATGTGGAGCACTTCACTTGATCTTCGGAAGGGACTTGAAGTAGCTTAAGATAGGTGTCCATCTTGCGCTCCCAGTCGAGGTTGTTCGGGATCATGAGTCCCGTAGAATGAAATCTCGTAGTCATTGTCGAAGTCGTAGTAGCTCCTGAAAGTCGTAGACTTGAGCTAGGGAAGCTTCTCTTAAGGTGCTTGTTGGTGAAGATGCTGCATGTCCAAAGGCCAAGATACCTTGAACTCGCTTAGCGAAGATGCCAATGTATTTGGTGAAGTCTTCGAGTGGTGGTTGGTATCGAGCTCATGACCTTCACACTTGTTGGTTGTTGGAAGCCTTGATGTTGGTGTCGTTATTTCTTCATGTCGGTGTTGTTGTCAATGCGGGTGTGATCTTGCGAGAGATGGTAGCTTGGAGCATGTGGACTTGAGAGTCTTCCGGAATATGATGAAGACCTCTTGCGGTTCTTGATGATTACCTTGAGGTCCCCCATTTGAGTGTTCATCTTGGCGTCGATGATGTTGTTCATGGCATCAAACTCGTCATCGTTGTGATAGACCGAAGTAGATGTGTCGTCCCTATCCATAAAAGCACTCGAGGAGGTGTGAAAACGAAATGGAAAGAACAGATCAAACATAACACTTTCTGAAGTTGTAGATGGATCTCAAAAGACCATAATGTAAGCAAGGAAAAGAGTGCACTTGGTGAAATACCTTGTCTAATTCTCGCAACCTACACAAGTGGCTTATAATGGACCTTGGTGGGGTTAGTGGCACAAAATATCAAGCAAATTGAAGTCGAAGATATTGTAATAGTTGAAATACATCCAAAGGACTCAAAATGCAAAGCAAGTGATCAGATATATAGAGTAGGGCATTAAAGAAACACACACGGTGGGATAATGGGGCTTGTGTAACTATAGGGATGAGCACTACAAAATTGCCTAACGAGGACTAATCTTGTGTTGCACAAACACATGGAGAGACGGTATCTTGGTTACACGTTTGGACAGGATTCGCCACTTGGCACCAATCCAATTCATGCATGCAAAATGTTTCCTATTCCATGTATCCTTATACACAAGTATCTCTTTTCATGCTCCACTCTCTTTTGCTTGTAAGCTTTGATCTTTGTTTCTTGCTTAGAAGCTTTTTTTTCTCTACTCTCTTCCTTTCCACTATTCTTATTGAGCCTCAACAAAATATATGACACAAGTTTCACAAGATATGGACGGGAGAAAACAATTGCACTATATGATATCTCAAATGATGCAACAATATAATATCGTATCACTATGGTTCACAAGTTTTCGTGAAGCCCGACAATACTCGAAAATCTAGTCTCAATAGGTATGAAGGTATCCACAGAGATGGCGGGGATATCAATTTATAATGTCAAGGAAGGAAAAGTTTGTTACGAATGGATACGTTCATCACACTTAACCTTTCACGAAGTTATGGGTAATCAGCCTTGCTTCCGGTTGAAGATGGTCTCAAGGGATGAATGGTCGTAGTCGATGTCCATCATTGGTTGTTGATGTAGTTGATTGCACGATACAAGACTCCGATGGTTGATGAGGAATTAACCGTACCTAAGTAGAAAAACACCTTAGGAAACTCAAATCACAACTCAAGCAACCACAAATGCAATGGTAAGCAAAATGGGTTAGGGTGCGGAAACTATGGTGGTATTGCGGATGATACGATGGAGGGCCTAGGCAAACTTGAAAAAAATTGAAAAATTTGATGGAGTCAAATGGTGGTGGAACTAATTTCGGTGGATGGTGTATCTCAATAGGTACAAAACAATCTAAATGACTCCTAAATCAGAGTCACGCTGAAGAAGTTAGGCCTAAATGGTGAATTAGTTGAAGCTAAAACTCGGGGTGGCGGTTGCACCGCTTGGAAGGGTGGTTTTACCACTCTGGGAGCATCCTCGATGTGTCGCTTTGGAGATTGCGGAATTTTTAACCCGGGGATTAGCGGTTGTACCGCTAGGTAGGGTGGTTGTACCACTCCTGGGTGAAATTAGAGTTCCAGTTTGGTGCGGTGGAAGTATCACGTGAAGCGTTGTACCGCTTGACATAGAAAAATGCCGAGATCAGAGCACGGGGTGAACCCGGGGGTGGACCAAATCAAAAAATTTGGACCAAATTGAAATGTAAAAGAAAAATTAGGGATAGGGAACTCCAAGGGAGGTGGATACACTTGCCAAACACTAGATCCACGGATCAAAATCAACCAGAACTCACAAGAACAACAAAATGCAAGAAATTTGGTATGGCTCTTTTTGTGGGAAATTTCGAAATTGGCGAGAAAATTTGAACTAAGGTCTACAAAATGGGGGGTAGGGCCACAAATTTATGGCAACGTGGCTCTTAATACCAAGATGATATAGGGCAAACCCTAGGTGGCCCGATCTTCACGAATTGGAGGTGGATTCGAGGAAGAACAAGAGGGGAAAACCTGGAGAAATCAAAAGAAAAACACTCTATTGGACCATATCCACACCAAGTACTCCTCAAATCACAAGCAATACATGAGGTGCATCAAGATCGAAGAAGAACAATGAAAATAAATATACATGGGTAGTTTATCCAAAATCTCATAGGTAGATTAGGTCTTGAATCCAAGTTGGATCTTCCCTAAGAAGGGTGTGTGACATCCTCTAGGGATGTTCTACGGTGGAGGCCTCGGTCTCCATGTGATAAGTAGAGGAAAGAGCAAAGCTCAACAAATGAGCTATCACTTTGCCAACCCTAATACAGAGCTAGGAGACGAGTACTTGTAGTCCAAGGGGTAAGTTGGGGATACATGGATCACGTCGTTGTTCTCTACGAACAGGCATACCGGTTGTACCACTCTCCGAAATGGTCGTACCACTTTGGGCAGTTGTACCTCTACCTGGAGCCAAGTGTAGAAGTTGGGAGCGGTTGTACCGCTCAAGCTACGCCTGATATAATAACTACGACAATACCGACTTGAACTGCCCCAAAATAGAAGGTTGGTCCAGTCGGAACGATAGTTGGGGGGTAGTTTACCGGTTGTTGACCGGTGTTCCTTCGCTGGCACAACTGCTCTTCTTCCTTCGGCGCGTCCAGACTTCCTTCTTGGAGGGCGTAGTTTATCCTTGGTACTTGTACTCATCCTGTTCATCAGTGAAACTTTAATAATACATATGCATGCACATGATAGGAGTGTCAAGTAGTATACCATCCTTGAAGGGATCAAGTGGACACGTGTATAGGAGAGATTCACCTTTAGGTATGTCGAGTAGATGCGGCACGTGTCATTTGCCAAACTAACTTTTGCCATGGTTATGTTCATAGTTTGCTGCGCATCATTTCGTTTCTTGGAAATCCTTCTAATGTTTATGAACATATGATGCTGCATAAATTAGATACTTTAGTTTTACTTATGAATGAAAGACCTAGCACACACAAGAAGGATGGCCACTGGAGCATGATCAAACATGGAGGGGAATGTGTGCACGCGGGAAAGAACAGTGTAGTTTCTAGTGGTGATTTTCGGACTTTTAAGGCATGAGAAGGAAAGCATGAAGGCTTGGACGAAATATATAAGATGACACTTCATAAATTCGCCCATATGCTATTATAAGTGTCGTGGCACCTTATTTTTTGGTAAGGCCCATGTAATTTCGAAATACCACTTTATAGGTTGTTTTTCGAGTTCGTATGTGTGTGGAAACTTAGTTAGGGTTGGCATCGGACCCCTCCTCCATGGGGTCACGAAATTCCTCTCTATTCCCCCATATATACAGCCCTTAGGGCTCCGTTAATTCTTGGCTTTTGTTTATATTAGAAGTTCGCCATAGCTGCAACTTCGCGTTCCTTGTTTGTGTTCAATGACCAGACCAATACGTCACAAAACCCCACTTCAGAAATAAAGCTTTCCACTTATATTTGTAATATACAAATTGCATCCTCAATTTCTTGCTTGTTCTTCGTTTGTGTTCTGTGACCAGACCGAGATGTCATAGAACCCCACCTCGATCAATAAAGTTTGCATCTTATTTTCACAATATCTAGATTGCATCCTCAATTTCTTGCTTTTTCTTACTTTGCGTGCAGGAAATAGACACTCATGGTCAGGTCGATCGTGCTCCGGGATGGTCAATAACCTCTCGAAGTTGGTTTAGAGATTTCTAAGGTGCGACGTCTTCACATGTTCATAGTCGTATCGTGAAACTAGACTTCCACCAAAACGATAGCCACAATACCATCGAAAGAAGGGACACCTTTGCCTCTATCAAGTGGTATTAGATTTCCAAGTTGTGAAGTGAGAACTTCCAATTTTTCATAGTCTAGAACGCATCTGTTTTTCCCACATATAGTCCACGGAAATCCACAAAAACAAATTAAGGTTATATCCACATATTCGAAACAATCTGAGCCTTTGCATTTTTCTATTTGATGTTTGGTTTGTTAAATTTGCGGTTGCATCATTATGCCAAGTTGCTAGTCTTAGCGTCTAGTCCTTTAGAGTTTCAAGTTCTATTCACAAGTTTTCATGCCTCCATACCCACCATCATCAACAGCATCGCTACCATACTCGCCATCATCAGTACCACTTCCATACACACCGACATCATCACCGATGCCATACCCACCATCATCGTGGGCACCGCTGCCACACCCATCATCATCAGCAGCATTGCTGCCATACCCATCATCATCAACAACACTGCTGCCATACCCATCATCATCATCACCACCACCATATATCACCGCCACATATGCACCACCAAGCCGAGTCCATCATATATTAGGTTTGTTTTCGAGTACTATCTCTTTAGAATTTCGTGTTTCCACGCCTGGGTAGGTTTCAGAAAAAAAGACTAGAGATGCGCGAACAGTTTTTAGGCCAAAATTATGGTCGGAGATTTTCTCCCCTATCCAGTTTTTAGGTTCCGCAGAATATTTTGACACACTCACCACCATAGTGATTGTTTGTCGCACTTTTTGTCATCGTAGGCCCGAAACTTTCCACAAAAAATAGTCATTTTTTGTGCCTATCCTATTTATAGGCGCCTTGGGAAGAGTTTTGAGACACTCGCCATTATAGTGATTTTACGAAAAAAAGCGCAGAAAAAGGGTGCCAAAAACTAGATAAAATTTCAAAGAGTGCTATTCCCTTGATGAGTAGTAGCATCGTGATTTTTTTGGTGTTCTAGGCTCACATGTCTACTATGGTCTAGCCTAGGACGAGCATGGTACCGGGGTTGAGCGTCTTTTCAACTTTGCATCTCTAAACTGATTATTGCTGACCCTTTTTGCTACCATATTATAATCCTTCCCACCTCTGCATACATCTACGTCGTGTATTTGACACCACCTGACAATCTCTCTATCCAAGCTTTGAGAGTTTTGACTACAATGGTTGTCAATTACCACATGCTGATGTGTAAGAACTGGTAAGAATGTGAGGTTTGCTTCATGGATTTGTGACACATCCTCACCACCACCACCACCACCACCACTTCCTAGTAGTCTATAGGTTCATATTATTGTGATTCCTATTGCTGCTAATCATGTCAGGATCACGAGAAGATGAGATCGACTAGGAGGGTATGACCAACAAGGAGCTCCATGATAAATTTTAGCAAATGATAGATGACCAGGTACAAGACTTTGTGACTAGCCTTGGAGAGGCCTTGGATAATCTACATGGTTTGGAGAAGATGATCGACTCCAAGCTTGATGATAAATTCAATGAGGTGCTTGCACGTCTACCACCACCAGTTGTACCTATCGTAACTCGGCAACAACAACACCAAAAACACCCAAATTTCACACGACGAGCACAATGTGTGCCTATCAACCAAGGCCAAAATTCTCGTGCTAGTGCTATTGTTGCAGGTTCTATGGTTCCTGCTGCTTCTACTATTGTTCATAAGAATGAGGATTATGACGAATATCATGATGGTGATTATGATGATGAGGGGGAGGTTGCTCCAAATCAGAACCAGAGAGAACCACCCCCACAAGCACCGGGTGGTCTACATGGATACATTCGCAATGGTAGGGATGCAGTACCCACTCAGGTACGGGATCATCTCCCTAAACTTAATTTAATATTCCTAAACTTAATTTAATATTCGTACATTTGATGGTAGATATGTTCCTCATATATATCTTACTTGGGGGTTAGAAATAGAACAACATTTTACATGCTTACAATTTCCCGAGGATAGACGTGTTGGTGATGAATTTTATTCATTCACTAGTTTTGCTTGTGTTTGGTGGTCTCAACATTGTCGAATACATCATGCTAATATCCCAACTACATGGGCTTCTTTGAAAACTCCTATGCGTACTTGTTGGGTTCCCCCTTCTTTGAAAACTCCTATGCGTACTTGTTGGGTTCCCCCATATTATCAATGTGAATTACATCAAAAGTTGAAGCGTTTAAGGCAAAGAAAAATTCTATAGAAAAATATTACCAGGAATTTAAAAACTTGCATGATTAGATGTGGTATTTTTGAGGAAAATGAAGCTATGCTTGCATGTTTAATGGGTGGATTAAGTAAAGGTATTCAGACTATTTTAGTGTGTAAGGAGTATAACACTATAACTCGTTTATTCCATCTTGCACACAAAGTTGAACATGAAGTGCAGGATCGACACGCATTGTCTAGAACTAATATTTCTGCAGGTCGCACTTCATCATGGACGCCAAGCACCTCATCTACTTCCATGTGTCCTGCTGCAGCACCGCCTACTTCAGCCACAAAGTCCAACCGAGATACCAAGAAACAAGCCCTTGCCCCACCCTCCACCAAGAGCACACCTTCCGGGCTAGCACACAACTGTTTTTCATCCATTGCATCCACAGGGCAAACACACGAGGTTATATGTTCTTGTTGCAAGGGTGGAGGTCACTATAAAAGCGAGTGCCAATCCAAGCGTGTGATGATTGTTACTAATTATTGTGGATTTGATTACGCTAGTGATTATGGCAAGGATACTCTGGCTCTTATTGCAACTAAAGAACAGACTGTAGATGATACTAAACAAGAGACACAATACATGGTTACTGACTGCGCCGACAGGTATGAAAATTTGGTTGCTCAACGTGTTTTGAGTGTGCAGATAACACCGCGTAAGCAAAATCAGAGGCATAATTTGTTCCATACAAAGGGAGTTCTGAAGAAACATTATGTACGCATCATCATCGATGAAGGGAGTTGCAACAACTTGGCTATCATGGAGATGGTGGAGAAGTTGTCTCTCTCCACTAGACCACATCCTCATCCTTATTACCTCCAAAGTTTCAAGAACAGTGGTAAGGTTGATATAAAAGGTATTGTTCGTGTGCATTTTAGCATTGCTACATATTCTAATTATATTGATTGTGATGCGGTACCCATGCAAGCATGCTCCATTTTACTTGGTAGGACCATACCGCTTTGATAAAAAAATTGTAAACCATGTTAGGAAAAATCAGTATACTCTTGTTCATAAGGATAAAAATATAACTTTGCTTCCTATGACTCCTGAATATATTATGAAAGATGACATTGCTAGAGCTAGTAAAGCAAACCATGAGCTAAATAAGAGTGAAATCGGATTGTGGCAAAGAAATTTGAGCCACACAATAACCCTAATAAACCATCGTCTAGTGTTGCATTTGAAATAAAATTCAAGAATGGATGTTTACTTGCTACTAAATATCACATTACGGATCTGGATTTTACTACATTTGTTTTTATGCATTTGTGTGCAAAAAGGCATTATTTTCATTTGAGGATGTGCCTCCCCCTTTACCTCCTGCTATCACTAACATATAGCAGGAGTTTGCTGACGTATTTCTGCAAGACGTGGCAGTGGGAATACAAGCTATTAGAGGGATTGAGCATCATATTGACTTAATTCCCGGTGAATCGTTACCCAATCGTATGCCACACGGTACCAATTCACATGAGACAACGGAGATCATGCGTCAAGTACCAGAGCTGGTCGAGAAAGGTTATATACACGAATCCCTTAGTCCATATGTCGTTTCTATTATTCTAATGCCGAAAAAGGATGGAACATCACGTATGTGTACTCATTGTCGAGGTATTAATAATATTAATATTTGTTATCGTCATCATATTCCTAGCCTAGATGAAATGGTTGATGAATTAAGTGGCTCTACAATTTTCTCCAAAGTTGATTTGCGAAGTGGATGCCATCAAATTCGTATGAAATTGGGAGATTAATGGAGAAAAAAAATTATATGAGTGGTTAGTCATGCCATTTGGGTTAACTAATGCACCTAACACTTTCATGATATTAATGAACGAGGTTTTACGTGCTTTGATTGGACGATTTTTGGTAGTCTATTTTGATGATATACTAATTTATAGTTGATCTTTAGAGGAACATTTGGAACATTTATGTTTTGTTCTTATTGCTCTAGGTGATGCATGTTTGTTTGGTAACCTAGCAAAGTGCAACTTTTGCAATGGCTGAGTATCTTTCTTGGCTACGTTGTTACTCTACATGGAATTGAAGTTGACAAAGCCAAGATTGAAACTATTGAGAGTTGGATGCAGCCCAATACGGTCACACAAGTGAGGAGATTTCTTGGCCTCACTGGTTTCTATATGCTTTTTTCTAAGAGATTTCACCACCATTGATGCACCTCTCAATGAGCTTACAAAGAAGGACGTGCTTTTTGTTGGGGTACTGCACAGGAAGAAGCATTGCAACATTATTCTATTGAGAGTGGGCCTAGTCTGAATTATTCTACTTACGATACGGAATTATATGTTGTTGCTCAGACTTTGTAAACATTGCAACATTATTTCTGGCCCAAAGAATTTGCTATACATTCTGATCATGAATCTTTGAAACATATTAAAAGTCAAGCAAAACTGAACCGTAGACATGCTAAATGGGTTGAATTTATTGAAACTTGCCCTTATGTCATTAAAGAGAAGAAGGGAAAAGAAAATGTTATTGTTGATGCATTGCCTCGTTGTTATACTATGCTTTCACAACTTGACTTTAAAATATATGGTTGGGAGACCATAAAAGATCAATACGCGCATCATGTTGAATTTAAAGATGTGTTGCAGAACTATAAAGAAGGGAGAACATGGAACGAGCTCATCATTGATGATGAATTTGTGTTCTGTGCTAACAAGCTATGCATAACAACCAGCTCTTTTCGTCTTCTATTGTTGTAGGAGGCGCATGGAGGAGGATAAATGGGACACTCTGGTGTGAATAAGATGGAGGACATACTTTCTACACATTTCTTTTGGCCAAAGATGAGACTGGATGTTGAGTGTTTTGTTGCTCGTTGCACTACATGTCTAAAATCTAAGTCATGACTCAGTCCTCATGGTTTATTTATGCCTTTGCTACTAACTAGTGTTCCTTGGGAGGATATATCTATGGACTTTTTTTAGGTTCACCTCGAACAAAGAAGGGGAGTGATAGCATATTTGTTGTCGAGGATAGATTCTAAACAATGCCACACTTTATACCATGTCATAAAAGCGATGGTGTTGCTAATGTTGTTGATTTGTTCATTCATGAAATCATTCGCTTGCATGGTGTGCCAAATACAATTGTATTAGATTGTTAAGCTAAATTTCTTAGCCACTTTTGGAGATGTTTATGGGCTAAGTTGGGGACTAAACTGCTTTTGAGTACTACATGTCACACCCAAACTGATGGAGAAATTGAAATAGTCAATAGATGATCGTCTAATGTGCTTAGGGTTGTTTTGAAGAATAACCTGTAAATCTAGGAAGAATGCTTACCTCATGTTGAATTTGCTTTTAATCATTCATTGCATTACACTACTAAGATGTGACGTTCTGAAATTTTGTATGGTTCCATACCTCATGCACCTACTGATTTGTTGCCTCTTCCATCTTCGGAGAAGGTTAATTTTCATGCTAAACAACATGTTGAATTGATCTTAAAAATGAATGAGGTCACTAAGGAAATCATTGAGTGTATGAATGCTAAATAAAAACTTGCTCGAGTAAGGATAAAAAAAATGTTGTGTTTGGACCTAGAGATCTCGTTTGGTTACATTTGCGTAAGTATAGATTTCCTAATTGGCACAAGTCAAAGATAATGACACCTGCTGATGGTCCTTTCAAAGTGTTAGAGAAAAAAATTATAATGCATATAAACTGGAGTTGCCTATAGAGTTTGGGGTTAGTACGACTTTTAACATTGCAGATTTCAATCCCTATTGGTGTGAGGAAGATGAGCTTCCGTCGAGGATGACTTCATTACAAGAAGGGGAGGATGATGAGGACATCAATACCATTGTTACGGCCACAACCCGTGCTGATATACATATTGTACCAATTACTAGAGCTCGTGCACGCCAACTGAATTACGAGTTACTTTCGTTTCTTGTAAATCCTTCTAATGTTCATGAACATATGATGGTGCATAAATTAGATACTTTTGTTTTACTTATGAATGAAGGATATAGCATGGACAAGAACGATGGACATTGGAGTGGCATCAAACATAGACAAGAAGGTGCGAGCTTGGGAAAAAGTAATGGAGTTTCCAATGGCAATTTTCGCACTTGGAACCCCCCATAAGGAGAGCATGATAGCTTGGACTAAATATACAAGATGCCACTTCATAAGTTTTGTTCAAAGGAAATTATAGGTGTCACGTCACCTTATTTTGGGCCAGACCCATGTAATTTGGAAATACTACATTCAAGGGGTCACGAAATTCCCCTTTATTCCCCCATATATATAGCCCTTAGGGCGCCGTTTATACTTGGGTTTTGTTTAGATTACAAGTTCGTTATACCTGTAACTTTGCATTATTCCTTTGTGCTCTACGACAAGACCAAGACGTCACCAAACCCCACTTCGATCAATAAAAGTTTCTTCTTATATTCGCAATATCCATCTTGCATCCTCAATTTGTTGCTTGTTCTTCATTTGCATGCAGGAAATAGACCCTCGCGGTCAGGCTGATCGTGCTCCGGCATGGTCAATAACCTTTTGGAGCTGGTTTAGTGATTGCTAAGGTGCGACGTATTCACACATTCATAGTTGTATAATGAAAGTTGACTTCTACCAAAATGATAGCCACCATCCCATCGGAAGACGTGACACATTTGCCTTTGCCACTACTTTCCTGCGGTTGACGACAACCATTACCATGCTTCACACATGATCAATATTTCATATTGTCATATGTCTCCATGTGTTGCCTCTTTCTTGATATATGGTTCTCCACGTATTGAGTGCAACCTAGCAATTAATCTTGCTAATGAGATTGCCCCCATAGCGTTCTCTCATATTATTGGTGCTTTTGACATCTTTCACATGAAGCATGCTTGCCTTCCTTGATTGTACCACATAGCTAGTGTCATTAATAGAGGCAAGGGTCCCGATCTTTCGATGAGATAATAAGTATCGATCTGGAAACGACGACTTTAATTATCTGACTACAAGCGTGCATGACGTTGTGCCTTAGAAATTGTTAAACCAACTCCAAGGGTTTACTGACCACGCCGGAGCACGATCAACTTAACCACGAAGGTCTAGTCATACAAGCACTCGAAGAACAAGCAAGAATATTATTAAAACAATCTCAATATTGTGAATATAGATGAGTATTGATAAAAGCACTCGAAGAACAAGCAAAAATATTATAAAATAAACTAAACAAATCGCAAGTAAAAAAGACTCTGGATTGATCTACTTATATAGGAGCAAGGGGTAACGGCCAGGGAGATAGGAGGACGTCCCAAGGAATCCTAAAACTAACCTTAGGTCGTACAAGGCTCATGGGCCCAAGTGGAGCTGATGCGACACCTTTGGACTTGTAGTTTGACTTGAATTCTGCTACAACATCGGATTGCTTCGTTAATATATCCACGCTCCGGTCGAATTTGAAGCTGAATCCAATTTTTCTAGAAAGCATATGAAATCTACTTTCCAACATAAAAGAATCACCCAATTCGGAGTCTGGATGCAAAAGTTGTTGGCGTCTTGAGACAGGTGTGTCTATGCAGTCCAAATCTAAGTCTAGAAAGTGAGAGACTATCACTATCTTCTCTGGGGCCAAAAGTAATGTGAGATAACTTCTTGAACAACACCTAAACTTCTCTTTTCCCTTATCTTCATATGTGTATTGTACAAGTGTCCCGTAGTTCTGTAGTTAGGCACGAAACAAAAGGAGGTGAAGTACTTATGTTTTGTATAGCATAAATAAATTATTTCATAACTTTTATCAGAAATCACCTCAAATAAATGCAAATATGCAATATTTTTTATCATCTCCAATGTATCCATGTCCTAATCAACCTGCCCTTCTTCAAAACAAAGTCGTCCTCGGCTTTGCTTAATCTGAAATGTGCCTAACAAAAGAGACAAAGTGTATGATGTATATGGATAGGTCATCCATTTTTACTTCCCTTGGTTTTTGCAGATATGACACATGTATACATGAGTAAGTTTCATATGTTACGAAATATAAGGTCAAAAGATAGCAAATTTTCCAAGAAGTAGAAGGCATATGAAGAATTCAACTAAGTTTCCACATATAAGTGAAGCCCTTATTCGTATCAAAAGATTGTCAATGTTTATCATTAAACCATCCCAACATTGGTAAATAAACTTTAATTGCTTCAAATTTACATTCTACAACATTCTTAAATAGAAAACATGCAACAAGTCATTTGACACGGAATCATCACCAAGATTAGAGGTCATAACAAAATGGTTAAACATTAGCACAATTGGTTTCAAACGTATTTGATTCAAATCTGATTTATTGACCGACTAACATTGTTCTTCCTCATCAACAAATTCAACGGTTATCTCAAAATTATTGTACTTCAGTTGTTTGTTCACCTGACACATTCATAATAGTAACATGATTCTCTAAAATAGGTAGTGTGCTGAAATCAATAGGTAACTAAGCGAATGATGTATTCAAGTCAACTAGGCATTCATCATTCTCATGTGAAGTTATGTCATTAATACCTTTAATGTTATCTTGATGCAATGACTCACATGATGTAGGTACAGACAATGATAATGTTCCATACACTTGAGGCGATGTCGCGCTCACAATCTATAGTGTGGATGCTCTAGAAGGTGCATTGATGGAGGATAGAACCAATGGTGGTGAGCATGAACTGGAATAGGAGTTATCGTAGTTTGGCAACGCATCTTACTACTTTTCTCTCTGAAAGGCACAAGCAAGAACATACATACTAGCAATGCAACGTGGAATATAATGAAATTTTGCACGAATGCCATGGTTCAAACCATGAAAAAATATATTCTTTGTTTCATCCTCGGATTCGTGAATGTCACAATGATGCATATAAGATTTGAACTCTTGGTAGTAAGCATTAACATTGTTACTGCCTTGTTTTAATTGTTTTATTTGAGAACCAATTCACAATGATAGTAATAAGGAACAAATTGATATCTCATTATAAATTTAAAATATTTCCAAGTTGTGGGTTGATTATCAATGTTTTTCTTACGATACATACTCCACCAAACGGAAACAAAACTAGTAAATTCTTGAGTGACAACTCATACTCTTTCAAGTTCAGAAAAATTGTAGGGACTAAAAACTTGTTCTATATAAAGCTCCCAATCAAGATACATAGAACAATAAAATCTATCTTGAAAAGGAGGTAGAGAGATAACCTGGTCATATGCTTGTGTGTGTAGTCACACCTGTCGTGAGGGCGAAGATGTGTTTGACGTCCTAGAACTTCCAACTCTGAAACCTGTCATAATTAGTAGAAAACAAGAAACAAAATCCTCGAATGATGTACCTATAAACTACTAGGATGTGGTGGTAAAGCACTCACAGTACATAAAATGTCAATGTCTTACAAATTCTTACCATGAAGTAGGTGGTGACCAGTAACCGATGGTGTCAATATCTTCGAAGATTGAGTAAAGCGATTACCAGGTGAACGTATGTATATATGGTGTAGAAATATGTGGATCTTGCATGGCTTAATATATGGTATAAAAAGATTAGCAATAATCAATTGAGAGATGCAATGTTGAATAAACGCTCAACAACAGTACCTTGCTGGTCCTATGCTAGACCGTAATAGAGATATGAGGCTATGTGGGATCACTAGAAGGGATGTCTAGAGGGGTGGTGAATAGACTACTTGACAATTTAAAACCTAGCATTTTCCCCAATTTTAATTATTTGTAGATTTTTAGCGTTTATAGCAAGTCAAACCACCCTACACATGCAAGTCTACGAGTATAGCAGCGGAAAGTAAAGACATGCACATGCAAAGTAAGGAGTAGAGTTTAGAAATATCAAACACAAAGATTGGCATGGTGATTTTTGGTGTCGTTTCGATAGGTGGTGCTATCGTACGTCCACGTTAATGGATACATAAACCCACGGAGGGTAACGGTGCACGAGTCCATGGAGGGCTCAACCCTCGAAGGGTCCACACAGAAGCAACCTTGTCTATTCCATCAAGGCTTACATCCACGAAGGACTAGCCTCACTCGGGGTAGATCTCTTATGAAGTAGGAATCTCTTTGCGTGTACAAACTTCTTGGTTCAACTCCACAACACGAAGTAGGAGGCTCCCAAGCAACACCTAACCGATCTAGGAGACACCACTCTCCAAAAGGTAATAAATGGGGTAGTATGATGAACTCCTTGCTTTGTGCTTCAAAAGATAGTCTCCTCAACACTCAATCACTCTCTCACAGATTTGGCTTGGGTAGAAGAGATTGATTATGTGGAAAGCAACTTAGGGAGGCTAGAAATCAAGATTCATGTGGTAGGAATGGAATATCTTGGTCTGAACGCATGAGTATGTGGCTCTCTCTCAGAAAAATAATATGACAAGTGTTGGGTCATTCTGAGTGCTTCCTCTATGGATGAGTCACTATAAGAATGAACTTATTTGCCATTAGCCCATCCTTTGCCATCTGCTAGCGGACGACAAATAAGGTCTTTTCCATCAGCTTCCAAAAAACAGACATCAAAGAATGGACTCATGGCAAATTTGTTACTTGTCGTGAGTACATTCTTTGTCGTCTGCTAGCAGACGGTAAAGAGCCTAAAAGTAGACAGCGAAGAGGACATCTTGGCCCGACTACTAGCTCTTTGTCGTCCACTTTTATGCCCTTTGTCATTTGCTCGCAGATGGCAAAGAAGATGCCTATCTAACGACCGTTCCCCCACCTCTCCCTCTCTCTGTCCCCCCAACGACCCACACCTCTGCGCCGCACCCATCACCTCGATACGCCACCATCGCCCGTGTCGTGCCCATCCCTACTGCCGCCCCACCACCCGTGGCCCCGCCACCCCGATGCCCTTCCACCCCGCCGCCCCGCGGCCCTGGACCCTACCTCCTCTGGTCCCCGCCTCCGTCGGAGCCGACGACCCACCGCCTCTATCTCCGCCCCCGCACCGACCAGCACCGCCCAGGTCAGCCCCCGCCCTGGCCAGCCCCGCCCTGACGGTCCTGCCTTCTCCCGTCCCTGCCCAGACCAACACCCAACCTGGCCGTCCTTGCCCCGGCCATACCATGCCCGACGCTATCCTCTTCGATGAGTTTGTGCCCGTCTCCAGGGATTTGTTTCCTATGAATTTTTAAAACATGCGGCTTAACATCAGCTATCATGACAATATAGTAGGAAAATCAATCATCTTTCAATTTCTATACATAGAAGATCATCAGGTTAATACACAAGAAATGAGATTAACACCAGTATTATTTCTAAATCATAAAAATGCGATCCTCAAATAAAATTCTAGTGTGAAACTAAACTTTTCTAGGTGCACATCAAGTTCTATTTTGAATTCATTACAACAAGTATTGACCAAGTTATGAAAGCTAATAAGTTTTCAGTATAGATTCAAGGAATCGAAAAAAACTCATTAGCAATCAAGGAATCGAAAAAAAACTCATTGCCACTAGCATGATGCACCTGAGGTGAGGGAAAGCATTGTTTTACCTGTGAATGGCTCAGGTCTTCGAAAAAGGAAGGACAACACACCCTCCATGTTCCATATTGTTTAGTCCAAACATGGCAACAAGTAAATATGCAGGTTTCATCTGCACAAAATAGCATATTGCAGGATTAGCTAGTTGTAACATCAAAAGGTTAGTCTTGCCCACCGAAAATGTATGTCATGTTGTTTCCTGTAATACTCACCAAAATAACAACCACAGATTAACCACTCTAAAATTAGAATTTTGCATTTAGTAGCTCTTGAAAATCTCAATGTCATATTATTAGAAATTTTAGAAATTCTAGCAATTTTACCTCATAACCAGTAGCAAGTTTGTGCACAGTACCATGCCTAAATTGTAAATAATAAACTACACAAAATGATTAAAACTTTATAGATCACTTACAAGTGTTTTTGGATATTTTAGTTCCTTTTCCAAAGAAATATGTAGATACGGTATAACCTTCAGGGATGTACTTGTTCTTCATTTTTGTCAGAAAAACAAGAAGATGCAATTGAGCCTGTTCACGTGCATGGAGTTGTTTCCTGTCAAGTGGCCTGTAGCAAGTCTTTCTTTTTTTGTTAGGTCAGATGTGGTTGATTATATTGTTCTGCGGTGCTTATGTTGGTTGTGGCGTTATGCCAGTGCTTTTCATGTGCACATGAAATTCTCTTCACATCCACGAGCATCGTCGGTCCCGTTGTCGTCAGACTACCTCCCCTACACGGTCTGGTGGTGAGCACTACGGTCATCTCCTCCCCGACCCTCCCATATTTGATCTGTTTCGGCCGTCATGCCAATGCCGCTGCATTTTATTTTCATGTCAAGTCTCGTAACCTAGGCGTCCCCCATTTGAAAGGGTGGCATTTATAAATATGCATGCCTTTGCATTTTATAACCATCATCGTTTTGAATTGTCTATGTTATCCATGGACAGCATGAGTACATGTGGATTGGGTTTCGTTTCTCGTGATCTACTTCGGTCTGAGGGGAAATTTCGTCAGTGCCACGCCATTGTTCTTCGGGTACTCATTTTCTCTACTTGTTTCCCAGACGTGTATCAGGAGAACAATAGGGAGGTGCTGCCGAAATTTGCTTTGGATCGGAGTAGAGCATTGGGAACGAACCCAATCTACATGTACTCAGGTGAGATTAAGACCCATCTTTACCTATTAGAGATAGATTCAATCCATGAATGCATGTTTCCCTTATGTATGATCAAAAATAAAACCGTGGCATAAATGATATGACAACATCAATTAGTTATGTATCTAGTATTAATTACATTAATTATATATGACTTGATGAATATGAATTTGGTGCGTGTATTGTGAGTGCAAGTAGTGCTACGGGTGATCATGCGTGGATGTACACCAGTGAAACTAGCCAGAAAGAGATTACCAATGATTGGTTAACAAAAACGAAGGGGTTTGTGAAAGCCGCATTTGCAAATGGCCAGAGAAAAACCTGGAGCCCTGTCCTAAGTGTGACAACTTTTCACAGATGATAGAAGATGAAATGGGTAAACACCTGCACAAGAGGGATTTTACATCTAATTAAATGGTGTGGACATTTCATGGTGAGGCTTCCCAATGTACTAGAGTTGAGGTGGTTCATCGTCACACCGACGAGCATGGTACCGGGATCGAAGACATGGTGCAAGACTTTGATAATGCTCAAGATTCGGACAATGAGATGGAGGAATCTGCAAAGGACTTCTATGAAATGTTGGAGTCTTCAAAATGTTCTCTCCATGAGCACACTGAGATTTGTGAGCTGGATGCCACTGCATAAGTAATTGCTCTGAAGTCTCAATTCAACTTGGGTAGAGAATGCTACGACACCATGATGACACCATCTAGACGCTTTATACCCAAAGGACATGCCATGCATGCAAACCTGTACCAGCGGACAAAATATTCCATGTACTTAAGCTGCCCTATGAGAAGATAGATACGTGTGAGAAAGGATGTGCCTTAGTTAGGCTTGAGTAGGCGGATGTGAACTATTGTCCCATTTGCAAGTCTTCTAGGTATGTTGTGGTAGACAATATTATGGGTGAAAAGAGGCAGACCAAAATCCCCGTTAAAATTGTTCGGTATATGACAATCATACCAAGACTTCAATGTCTTCTCATGGTCGAAGAGACGGCCAGACAGATGACATGGCACAATTTGGGCAAAACACCCAAACTAGATGCAGATGGGATTCAGATGTTGGTACACACATCAGATGCTTTTTTGTGGAAGCACGTTGATGCATTACATCTGGATAAAGCAGCAAATCCAAGGCATTCCCAAGTCTGCATCAGCAAGGATGGGTTCAATCCATTTGGTATTACGGCAACCCAGTATAGTTTTTGGCCTGTATTTTTCATTCCACTCAATCTCCCTCCGGACATATTATGCAAAGAAAGAACATATTCCTCATGTTGATAATTCCAGGGCCCAACTATACGGGGAGGAATATGAATGTGTACATGCATCTGATTAAGGATGAATTGCAAGAAGCTTGGGATAATGGGTTCAAGACATACGATGCCGCTAGAAAAGAAAACTCGAAATGCATGTGTGGTAAATGTACTTGATGCAAGACTTGTCGGCATATGCGCTATTCGCTGGCCTGTGTGTGCATGGAAGGTTACCTTGCGCCCCACATGCTAGGCAGCTCTTCAGTTTCATTGGTTGCACGCGGGTGAGAAGTATTCTTGCTTCAAATTGCATAGACAATTCCTAGATCCACACCATGTGTTCACAAAAGACAAGAAGAACTTCATCAGTTGTACAGTTGTCAAAAACTCTGCACCACCTGTGTTGACAGGCCAACAAATCCTGGATCATTTAACGCTCTCGAGCCTGATCCAAAGTGTCTACGCTATTTCTAGGGGTATAATTCGAAACATGCCTAGACTCACAAGAGATGCTTGCGGGATTTGCCTTACTTCAAAGAACTACTTCTTCCACACAACACCGACATTATGCGTACTAAAAAGAATATCAGAGAGGCCATTTTTGGTACATTGTTCGAAATAGAGGGTAAGTCAAAGGATAATCCTAAGGTTAGAGTTTATCAGCGGGCTGTGTGATAGACCATTACAAAACATGCGACAATTGAAAGGAAAGCTGAATTGGTCGAAGCCAAAGGCCTGGTTCAATCTTGGAAGGGGAGCTATGAGGCAAATCATCTAGTGGCTGAAAATGTAGTTGATGTTCCCCAATGGGTATGGAGCGAATCTAGAGAGGGGAGCGAGTCTTGAAACATTCAAAATATTTGGTCTTAAGAGTCATGATTGGCACATATAGCTTGAGCGGGTAATGTCAGTGATGTTGCGTGGCTTTATTCCTAAGGGTGAATGGCTAGGACTGGCAGAGCTGAGCTATTTCTTCGGTGTTCTTTGTGTGTAAGAACTATCGCCTGGTGTGTTATATGACATGGTGGAGTTGGCATCGTAGTTGATCTGCAAGTTAGAGAAGAACTTTCATCGGGCTTCTTTACTTCAATGCAGCATTTGATTTTACATCTCCCGATCGAGGCAAGATGAGGGGGGCCGTGGAAAATCATGGATGCTTTACAACTAAGAGGATGCAAAATACGCTTCGAGAAAAATGTAAAAATAAACGTAGAATTGAAGCATCGATGGCCGACGCATTCATTAAATGAGGAGGTGGCAAACTTCATGACAACACACTATGAAGCCAGAAATCGTCATTTGCATAATCCGGATGAGATAGTGCTTCAAAACAAATAGCATTTGATGTCGAAGAATGGCGGACCATTTCGTTGTATATCTTCAAGGACCTAACGGAAGTGCGACCGTACATCGGGTAAGTTCTCGGTGCAATGTTTTAAAACTTCTAATTCCTTTGCACTATTCTTATTCGTGAATATTTGATACAGTCAGTATGTTTCCAAATTCTCGGATGGAGCGGTGATCCAAAAGAATTCCGTTGTAGAGTACGATTTTATGGCAAAGCATGGAGGCGGCTTTCCCGGTTTCATCTCTTGGTTCAAACAAACGGTAATTACCATTAATGGACCATTTCGTTTCTTGGTCTAATTGGTGGCTAATGCAACAATCCTTTTGTTTTAAACTAGTAGGCTAATTCGGAGTCTATGGATGCCGAATTGAGACAAGCCTCTAATGGTTTTAACTATAAGGTCCTTTCATTTGAGATATGCAACATCAACGGGTATCGCTTTCGTACCTTTGGGAAAGAGTTATCGATGGCCAACTGAAAATCTACAAATTGTGGTGTCTCTACTATCGATGAAGGAGGTACCGAGTATTATGGAAGAGTTGCAGCAATTTATGAATTTCAGTTCTATGGTGGTAACCCAACGAACGTCGTAGTCTTGAAATGGTATTGGTTGCGGCCGAATGAGACTAGAAGGACTCAAGAACATATAGGGCTAGTCGAAATCAAACAAAGCACCCATTTAGATGTTCCCGATGTCTATATTACAGCACAACAGGCGGCCCAAGTTTTATATTTACCATGGGCCTACCAAACTGATAAGAATCTGAATGGTTGGGATGTCGTTTACGAAGTGCCGCCACGTGGTGGACCACCTCCCTCCAATGAAGAGGATTATAAACCTCACTTTAACCTAGGCACATATGAAGGAGAATTCTTCCAAAAAACATGTCTTTCCAAAAAATGTTTCAAGAACCGTTGTACTTCACCGGAGAACATGGATGTAGATAGTGACATTGAATCCGACCTCATCCCTGAGCCGGAACTAGAAGAGATTACTACTATTGATGACCTATCAATGCTTGACCCGTTACACAAAGGCCTTCCACATGGTGATGCCCCTGAACCCAATGAGCACATAATTCATGATGACACGCGTGAGAGTGATGATTATGACACATTTATTGATATGGAGCATATATATACGATCTAGACTATTACTAGTTTGTATGCATCCCAACTTAAATTATGTACATATTATTATTCATGTCAGGTATTCAATATTTTTATCCTGTACTCATTTCTATTACTCTTTGTCATGGCAGGTGTTCGAAGATGGTGGGAGCGGGTCCAGAGCACTCAGCAGGTACTTCCATTTCACCCTAATATCTCCGAAGAGTGTTGATAGACAGTATGGGCACACCGGCGGGCGCTTCTTAATCGGCGCCGTTGCCCACCGAAAGAAGAGTTTGGGGAGGGAAGAAGAGTGGTATAGTACGTGGCTGCGGGAAAGGTAGGCGGACTTATACGCCTTCCTCTCCGCCACCCGCATCTCATTCACCCAAGCACATGACTGCTACGGTGGACCCATCTGAGGTGGAGGCTATGGGGACTCCGAACCATGAGCCTCGGGTCGACGGTCCTTCATCCCATGAGACTCCAGTCCTAGAGGATTCGGCCCAAGAGACTCTGGGTGGGGCTACGTCCAAGGAGACGTCCGTATGGGGTACCCGGCCGGATCCACCTGAGGGGTCGGGTGGCCATGCTGATGGTGGTGGGGATGAGTTTACTAGTACTGGGGCCGAGGTGGTTGAGGGGGTCACCGTGTACCAGCATGCTGGTACACGGCTTCCGCCCCTGCCGGCGACATCTGAGCAAAGGTCGGTGATTAGTTCTGGTGGGGTGAAGTAAGTACATTTACCCTTTCTGTACCTTTTGCCTTCACGTTTCTTCAAATATGTAATGCGTTGGCATTCTCATACTGCGTGCTTTGGCGACATGCCAATGGACTCTACAAGCACAACACCATCCTTGATATGCTTTACAGGCAAAATTTCCCAAGGTTTGTCATGTTGCCGAGTGAGGGTCAGCTTCCACGGCTAGAATTCAATTGGGAGCATTATTTGACAGTCCTGTCCTCGCCGCACGAGATGATCGACGGTGTCTTTTGCCACACGAGGGCCGATATGGTGATCACAAGATTTTGGATAGTTTCTCCTTGACAGAATTAAAAATTAACAATAGCTAGTTATCATACTAATCAGTGTTGTCTCATTTGATTGCAGACCTTCAACATATTTGAGGAGGGATACAAGGATGCCAAGGCAAAGTTTATCGATACAGGGTGCAAGTGCCAATTGTAGAACTTACGGCGCGAGGCTCGGCCATAGGCTGTTTGAGACTACTATGCCACACGCGGTATTAAGAAAGACAAGCCATCGTGTCGCGGAAACTTTCTGAAGAAGGAGGAGTATATGAAGGTAATTACCTATTCTGAAGGCCTTGTACTTAGTTTCCCTTATTTTATTAGTAGGTGTGGCGCTCAAATTTCTTTGTACTAACTTAGGTGCCCCCGAGATGGTGTGTGGATAAGATGGATTGTTGGGTGGCATTGGTGGATGAGTGTTGCACAGACAACTGGTGAGCCATCTACGACAATGCGGACGACCAGCATTCCCAAATGGTTGGTCTGCCACACCATCAAGGCAGTGCCAACTTATATCAATTCGGGCGAAATTGGGTATGTGGTTTGCTTCATGATTCATGCAATTCATTCTTCATGATAGGTTGAGCTCTTTACTAATACTTTGTACCTCTCTTTTAAGCAAGACGCAATAACACAGAGGTGCCAGAGGTGTACGACCTCTATGCCATCACCCATACTGCCTAATACAAGAGGGACAAGGCATTTTGGGAGTCTCACCTCGATCATCCAAAAAAGTTCACCAACATCTCCTCCCGCCACAAGCTCATGAGGTAAAATGAGGAGGGGAAGGCGAGGAAAGGGGAGGACTTTAACCCTAGCCGATAGCCTATTGATCCAGAGCTGGTGATGATAGCTAGTGGCGGGAGGCCCCATGGCTTGATAGCCAGTCAAGATGGACTGATACGTTGTTCTCTCACTCTCCCGGAGATCAAGGCGCGCCAAACGAGCTCCTGTCGTAAGATAAGGACTCATCCACAGCCAGTCGATCTCTCTATCAAGGTTAGTTATACGGACCCAAATATCTTTCCTCCATTACATTATTTGTGTGGCCATCGATGATTACAATGCTAATGAGGAGCGGTGTTGGATTCTACTCTTCAGAAAGAGAGAGCGACAACCCAGGCACTTCTGGAGGAGAGGGACAGGGTGGCGGCGGAGATGGAATTGGATGCGGAGTTGAAGATAGCTCAGTTGTTCTAGGAAGAAAGGGCACGGAATGAGGCGGCACAACGGGCCATGTACAAGATCCTTATGGTAAGTTTCTTCTACATACCCTCCCAATCATGAACATAAATATTCATTGTATTACTAACTAATATGACTGACTCGTCAAAATCAAATGTGCAGTCTGCTTGCGAGAAGACACGTAAGACCCCTCCGGCAATGCCAGTCATTACTATGGCGGGAAGGGTTAGTTTCATTTGAATGGTCATTAGTTACTAGTCTTAACATTGCAGTGTCATCATGCTAACGAGACATCCCAAATGATCTTCGGTGCAACATAACTCCTGAGCCGCATCGCACACCCCTTCTCCAGGTGAAACCGACCCGAGCAACCCCGGTGCTTCACCTCCATGATGATGACGATGGTAAATTTTCTTATTATTTTTGTTCTCTGTCATCATCATCATCTTCTTCTTCTTCCTCATCATCATCATCATCTTCTTCTTATAGTCTTCTTCTTCTTCTTCTTCTTCTAACTTTCTGATTCCCATTTTGCATCTTTGATTCACTTCATGGAAACTTTGATTTGTATTGATGAACAATGCGAAGCTATGTATGGATGAACAGTTTGAAACTATGTGTATTGGTTCTTTTAATAGCCAATGTGTTCTCTTATTTAATAATTCACGATGATGTTGGATATTACATAGTACCTGTTGGAATACATGGCCTATATTAGTGCTTAAAACTATATATATCATATATGTGTTTTGAAAATGTAGGGAATAACACAAAACTATTTCAAAAGTGGTAATAAAGGCATTTTACCGTCTGCGAGTTGATGGCAGAGGCCTTTGTCGTCTGCGAGCTGATGGCAAAGGTGCCATGTGGCAGCAACTTGTGTAGCCCGGGTGCACTAGGCTGTCCCATTTGGTCACTTTGTCGTTTGTTGATCACCAACACACGACAAAGAAACACATGGCAGATGAAACAGGTGGAGGCAGGAGTGACATGCAACCACATGACTGCTGACGTCAACTGGCATACGACAAAGGTAGAGCTTCCTTACCGCTAGTTGGCGGATGACAAAGGCTGTCGTTAGCCAGCTAACGGGGCTGACAGCTATGCTTTGCTGTCTATCACCTTTTCCCTCAGCTTCTCTAGGGAGACCGATGACAAAGTTCTTTGTTGTCCGCTGTGGTTTTCCAGACAGCAAAGAAGCTGATTACCGTGACTTACAATGCTAGAAGTGGGGCCGTCAGCTAGCAGAAGACAAAGGTGTTTGTCGTCAGTGACCTTGAACTTTGCCGTCTGCTATGGCAGATGGCAAAGAAGCTGATTCTTGTAGTAAGAGGTGGTGGAGGAGTATATATAGGCATCTCCAAAAATCCAATCGTTACAACATTATTGCCCAACTCGTTGAAATCAAAGTGAAAATTGGTGGCACCAACTAATGCAAAATGTGGCAACTTTTGTCTTTTCAGTGAAACCGATAAATGAATCTCGGTGGTACCGATTTTGGCTGGCCTGGTCAGTTTCCTCAACTCAGTGGGACCGATTATTAAAACTTGGAAATTCTGATTCTAATATGTTGGTTAACAGAGCCCGGGGCACTGATTCCTATTGCACCAGAATGGAATTTGGTGGTACCGAGACTCGAGGGTTTGGCATGGGACATGTCTAATGTAAAACTCGGTTGGGCCGAATGGATAAAGTTGGTGGCTCCGAATTTTGGAAATTTAGGATGTTGGAGAGAATGTTTGTGGGAGAATTTATGAGTATTTTTGGTGGCTCTCTCTAAGAACTTGAGAAACCATATCTTCATAATCACCTCATCCCCCATTTAATAGTATTGGCTTTCCTATGAAGTCAAATGTGATTTCTCACAAAATATAAAATGTAGAGTCTTGAAGCTTGAAGCTTGGCCAATCCTATTCCTTTCCTTTCTTGGGGATTATCCTCACAATCCTTAGCTAATCCTCTGTATGGATTATATCTGAACTATACTAGGTAAAAATATTTGTCACATCCTATTTTCACACCACTTTGTCTCCCTTTTACTTATTTGGTATAAATTAAAACTTTTCAAATGAATGCCTTGAATGCCTTGTTTGTCATTGTTGTATGTGTGTTTGTAAGTAGATCTCTTATAAATCAGTTTTCAAAAATAATATTTCCACCAAAAACTCCTATGAGGTATTTTGATAATTCAAAACCTTGCTTTGTGGTTGCACTATAGGTCCCTGAATTTAAGGGTGTGCCTTCAACCAGAGATTGTATTTTGAGTCTAATATTATTATACCTCTTCAAAACCATGATATGATTATTTATAAAGTCATTTTCCTATTTTATTTACATGTCCTTTTCTAAGGCCAGAAATGGTATTTCTGGATGGAAATTGTTTTTCTACCTTAGAAAAATCTGAGAAAACTTAGGAATATTCAAAGGACATATATTTTCCATACATAAGAGTTTCAACCCCTGGTCCTATTCAAAATATTTGAGCAAACCTTTGAAAACCAATTATGTCTATTCTGATCTTTTGAAAAAATTGGAAAGGAAATATTCTCAATAAATTCCTAGAAAATTCTACCATGTCCCACATGTTTTATTTGGTGATCATGCCAAGTTTCACCTCCAACCACGGTGATTTGATTCACCAAATAATTTAGAAACCCTCCCTATGCAGAATCATGTTAAAGCAACTCTACATTCCAAATTTTGTCCATTGGGTCTCAAACTTTACACGAACGCTCAACACCTCAAATGATGAGATCATGCCAAGATTTGGATTTGTGGGGATTGATTAGCTCACATCTTCTCAGAAGAATGTAGATCTGCCCATTTGTGGATATTTTCAAGTTTACATTGCCAAACTTATCCAATGGAGTTCAAATTTTGTAGGGCCTCCGAATTACACCTAAAACCAAATCATGTCAACTTTAAATACAATTGGAGGAGGTTAACTTCCCCAAACCAGCATCAAACACCTTGTGCCAGATTTCTAAGAGATCATCTAGCAACCACCACACTTACTCCCATCCCTCCAAACTCTTGTCACAGATGGCCTGTGTCCCTCCTCAACTTCAGTCGAGAGACCCAACATTCGTTCAATGAGAGGGAGCCAAAATCTCTATTTTAGCTCCTGAACCAAAGCTGGCAGAACCACATTAACTCTCTCCCCTTGGCCAGTTTACTTTTTCTCGGTTCCTAGCATCCAAGGGGCATCTAACCCATCTCCCAGACACGACACACATGGCCAAGGCACGCCAGAGCATGCCAGCATGTCGTGGCATGCCAAAGCTGCGCTCTGGACGCGCTAGAGGGTGCACACGAGCCCAGGGGACCAGCTCCGGTCAGTTCTCGCCTCCAGCTGTTACCCCTCTTTGACCACACCGACAATTGCATCCAAGGTAGCATCGGGCCCCTCTTTCCCCCCTCTCCTGTGCCCCTGGCAACATGTACCCACGCGCGGCCGAAGCGGCCAGAAGGACCTCACCACCTCAACGCGCGAAGGAACTGCCCCCGCTCGTCCTGTAGATGCCGCGCAGTCTGAAACCATGCCCGCAAACCACGGTTTCATGCTCGAGCTCTCTCTCTCTCTCATGCCGCCGCAGAAAATCCACCGGCGCATCACCACTCGATGGCTCGTAGACCACCTATAAATAGGCCACCCACGACTCTGTCTGCACCCCAAGCCTCTCCCTCCTACAACAAATCGACCACCCTAGTGCCCCACTTGAGCTACGAGAGCCCCGATACTCGAGATCAACCGGGGCTCCGTCGATCTCGGGCTACATGCATGCTCCCGAGCTCATTTCTCCTTCCCCGTGACCATAGAGACCTCCTGAGCCTTCTCACTACTCCCCCATCCTTCTCCCTGCTTGTAGAACCGATGCCAACACCTTCCCGAAGTGTCTTCACCGCGGCTCCATTGTCGACAGCAACTCAGGCCAGCTCCATCGTCCCTTCGACCGTCATCAGGTAGGTGGAGGAGCCACGAGTTCGTTCCCGCACTCGCCTAACCTCGAGAGCCTCGGAGCTGCCTCCGGTGAGCTCTCCCTCCTCTGTGTCCATAGGTGGAAGGCGAACCCGAAAAGGGTGACCCCACCTATCGTCTCTCTCTCCCTGCAGTCGCTCGCCACACAGCCCCGTGCGTCAGGTTTAAACCTGATGGCGCGTGCGCCTGGGCTGGATGGATGGTTGGCCAGTTGGCTAGCTGGGCCTGCCCAGCAACTAACCTAGCTAGGCCAGTGAGCTGTATTTTCTCTTTTTTTTATCCCAATTTTAAAATAAATCCATAGGACTAAATATTTATCCAAACTTAAATATTTTTCCACCATAATTCTTGTAAAAATGTATAGTATTTAATAGTGCTGCTATTGAAATTTTTACGAAAACTTTTATGCATATGCTAATTTTAAAACCTAGTTTAAGTATTTCTAACTTCTCTTAAAAAGACTTTAGAAAAAATTTATTCCCAAACCAGAAACAAACATTTTGATAAATAATGATAGGATTTTATAGAGTAGGTTAACATTTTTTATGACTATTTTTACTCTGTTTTTGTTTGTGGTCCTTATTATTATTGTTACTATTATGATGATAGATCACGCGTTTGACGAAGGACTTGGACCCAATGACCTCAAAGACCTCGGATACCTAGTTGATCAAGGCAAGAAACCCTTTGACCATGCCTGATAAAATGTTTTATGCATGACATGTTGATTATTTTATTCCGATGCATATAGTCAAGATTAATCAGTACACCCCAACATGGAGTTACCGTTGGCTCCTCCGGAGCACTTACATTGAGCATGACCTTACCATCTATGAGGGTCACACTAAAGTAAAATTGACAAGTATATAATAGTGCTACGCATAGGATGGGCACATGCATGGTAATGGTAACACGAAGGTGAATACAAAGACTTTTACGAAAACCCCATCGGCTGCCACTAATGCCCGAGGGTTATCCCCAGGGCAAGAGATGAAGGAGCAGGCTCGATGAGCCTACCCCGGGGTTATCCCCCTGACAATAGTAGTGCTACGCATAGGATGGGAAAATGCATGATAATGGTGACAAGAAGGTGAATACAAAGACTGTTAATAAAACCTCGTCAGGTGCCACTAATGCCTGAGGGTGATGGTGTTGAGCTGGATGACCACTTGAGAAAGAAGTGGTGTACCAGAAAGGTTTTGTGTGAGTGATTTTGGAAATGGGATTCAATTTAAGATTTGTCGATCGTCCCAACCTTACATGTGCGACCATGATACCCCTTTATGGGACGGGGTTGTGCTGATTACTTCGGTCGTGCTAGCAACGAGCCCGCACTACTAGTGGCGGAAGTGATATGGTCACTCTCATGATGGGGTCGTGCCAGGTAGGATGACTATGCCGTTTTTACATGTTCCGGGCACACCGTTGGTCCCTGCATGGATGATACGGTCTAGAGTTGGTGCTCGTAACACGTACATCATGTGGGTTGGGTACCAATTGAGTGGACTCTTTCTCTAGTATCATTAGTGGAAAGGCATTGATAGGGTACTAACTCGGGTATGTTATATACCACGAGTCATAGATGACACGAAAGTTTCCCGGATCTCGTGGGTACAGCATACAACCTCCGCACAGTGTCAAACTATTCAAATAGCCGTGTCCACGGTCAAGGACAGTTGGGTGGTGCTGCTTAAACTACGTCTAGTATTTTCCACATAAACCAAGTCTGCATATGTATAAAGGTGTCACCTGAGAAAGTGATTACTTGGTCACGTTTGGTGACTTGACATGCAGGATGAACATGAGGTGTTCAGTCCTCGGTGTATTTAAGTCGACATCTCTAACCTGTTCATGTTGTTACTACTTACTTCTTGATGCATGACTATCTAGGTACATGACCATGTTTATGCATTTATAAAACTTGCTTTCCACAAAAGTTGCATTATACTTCATTTTGCACTCATTTACATAATCCGCATCATGGGCTGTTTGCAAGTACAATCAAAGTACTCATTGGCTTGTCACTGGTTATTTTATTGACCACACAAGGAGGAATCGGAATATGGATAAGAATTCGTCGTCCAAGATGGACATGCGAACTAGGCCGCTTCCCAGTCAGAATGCCTATTGGTTAGGCTGATGGCATGGGTTCATGTTTACTACCAAGAATTCCGCTAGTAGTTGAGTTGGAGTGATTGTCCTTCATGGCCCTATCTATGTCAGACTTGACCATAATGATCCTTATTTGTATCTGACGTTAATTATGGATGTAAGATTCTTGTTACTTAGTATCTGTGTGTTCAGTGAGCATTGATCTCTGGGGTCACTATACACGTTCATTCGGTGATCTCGACTCTTAAGTCAGGGTCATCACACAGCTGGTATCAGAGCCATCCTCACTGTAAGAAGCCTTAGGTAGAATGGACGTTAGCCGGGACGAATAGCACACTCAGTCCTTACACTAGGTTTTACACATCCTTACCACCTTTCTATACCCTTCACAACTTTCTGACCTCTCTCCTGAAACCTTGTAGATGGCCGTCGTACCTGAGACACTCCTGGAAACTGGCTTTCCCCTACTCCTCGGAGACATCTTGGAGAAGTGTCAAGTACGCCGAACACCCGTTTACCTCTTCCACGAGCACTGGGTCAATGGCAACACAAAGGAATATCATGTGGACATGATCGTGAAGGCAAATGACTCTCCCATAATTTGGTTCTTTGAAGGGCCACATATGGAGAATCTGGTATTGGTAGTTGAGACGGCAGCACGAGAGGCGCTCGTTCACATTCGAGACTTCCTTCCAGAGATGGCGGATGAGCCGGCTACCCGCCGCCTGCCTTTTGTTAACGATGAGGCTGGCAAGAATTGGATGCTAAACCCATCCCCGGAAGGAGGGACGCCACTCAGGTTTCAAACCTACTTCAGCCTCTGCATCGATAGCCTAGTTCACAACCTGCTTAAGGAATCAGTAAACCTTTGCCAAGAACTCCATCGTATGCAAGAACTACTCTGCCAAGAAAATATGAAGGCAAGAAAGATCAAGAAAGAAGGAGCACTCAAAGGACAGCCTGCCCTCGCATACGGAGGAGGAATACCACCACACAAAGTCACCCCCATTCGGAGTCGCCGCATGACCGTCGAAGAGTTTACAGAGCTCTTTACCGCTATTCCGACGAAGTGCCGTCGTGATGGACTTCTTCCTTCCCCCACACCCTTGACAGGAGATGATGACCCCATAGATGATGACAAAGAGGAAGACTCCGAGGGGTGCGAGTATGAGATCGAGCAATCCGTCGCTTAGGATGAATGTCTTAAGGCAAACTAGGAGTCCCCATGCGAAGTCGAGTCCGTGTAATGGTTCATATGAAACCATGAATGCTTGTAGTGTGTGCCTTCTGTTTGTGTCCCGATGCAAGCCTTTATTTTACCCTAGGCAACCTGTAAGCTGCTACATCACTTATCTTAATTAATGTATTTGCATAAGGGTTGTGCGACCCTTCTTGTTTGGCACACTCGCACCATACCAAACCCCCCTTATATAGACACGTTTCTCCCCTATGTTTTCCTCTTGACCATTTGGGATATTGACTGCTGTGAATAGGATGGTGATTTCTACTTGCACCATTACCTTCGGCCAACCCAGCACTATGAATCTAGCCAAGAGCCAGTGGGTATGCACAAGCTCGAGTTCACCAGGAGCAGCCGCAAGGCGACATTCCCCCACCACCGCCTACACCGGATAACCTCACTGTGGATCCGTTCCTCCATGCTCTCCGAGAGGAATGTCATGCCAACAACGCCTCTATCCAGCAGATAGCTCAGGCCTTAGTGAAAAACCCGCCACCGTGAAGAAATGAAAATGGCAGCTCCACTCTCTCGGAGTTCATGAGCACTATGCCTCCAATATTCATTGAGACAACTAAGCCTCTGGATGCCGATGACTGGATCCACACCATTGAAGACCTCCTCGCCCTTCTTAAGTGCACCGATGACCGTGAAAAGGTTTTTTGTGCCTCTCACTGTCTTGGAGGTACTGCCAGGGCTTGGTGGGACGGGTTCTAAAGCATGGATGTCATGCAGGTTATCACTTGGGCTGTCTTCAAGGACGGGTTCCGAGCTGCTCACATTCCCCTGAGAATGGTGACTATCAAGAAGCGGGAGTTCCGTGCACTAAAGCAAGGCAACGGTACAATAAAAGTGTACATGTAGAAGTTTAACCTCTTGTCGAGGTATGCATCTGATGATGTCAGCACTAAAGCCGCCAAGGTGGAACGCTTCATGGAAGGGCTACAATAGTCGCTCCAGTATCAGCATGTTGTCTGTGACTGCCGGATCTTTTGTGACCTAGTATACAAGGCTCTCATGCTTGAAGACAAGCACCATGCTATGGATGATACTCACAAACGCAAGCTGATGGGCAATGGTGGTTCCAGCAACCAGAAGGTTCGCCGTGGCAAACAACCCCCGCAAGGCCTAACTATCAGCAGCAGGAGTACAAGATCCCTGCAACTCGCCCAAGTCTTCAGCCTCAGTAGTATGCCAACCCCAAGCCAGCATTCAACCGCCCAACAATAGTGGGGGCAAGCCCAACATCCCTGGGCAAGTCACTTGCTTCGGATGTGGACAGCCTGGAGACTACTCCAGGCAATGCCCCAACAAGAAGCCTGATGCACCGCACCCCAATGCACCAAATCAAGGGCAAGGTCATGGAGCACCAAACAAAAATCAGGCTTCCTGCTACCAGCGGTACCACAGCAGGGGACGTGTGAACAACATCGCCGCACAGGAAGCCCAAGAAGACCCAGACTACATACTCGGTACGTTCCTCGTCATCTCCACTCCAGCATCAGTATTGTTCGATTGTGGTGCTTCGCATTGCTTTGTCACCCAAAAGTTTGCTACGAAGAGTGGCTTGAAAATTACATTCCTAAAGGGCCGAATGGTGGTACAGACCCCGGTGCAGTATTAACAACCAACATAGGATGTAAGGGAGTTGGGATCAGCATTAAGAGAGTAGACTTCGTAGCAGATCTCATCGTCCTTAAATCGCAAGGCTTGGACGTGATCCTTGGTATGGACTGGTTGGCCAAGCACCAGAGAATACTGGACTGCACCAATAGGGCTATCACCATGACCAGTAACCAAGGGGTCAAGGTTAAATATGTTCCTGACCCTACCTCCGCTTAAGTTTCTCAGGGTAACTACCTTTCAGGAAAAGAGTTGGATCAAGTGCCACTGGTATGCGAATATCCAGACGTCTTTCCCGATGAACTGTGTGGGATGCCTCCTGATCGTGACATCAAGTTCATCATTGAGATCATGCCTGGGACAAGCCCTATCTATAAGAAGTCCTATAGGATGGGATCCGAGGAACTGGCACATCAAAAGAAGCAGCTAGCCGAGCAACTCAGGAAGGGATTTATTCGCCCTAGTGCCTCACCTTAGGGATCACCTGTTCTATTCGTTTCCAAGAAGGATGGGACTATCAGGCTCTACGTTGATTACAGTTCCCTCAATGAAGTCATGATAAAGAACAAGTATCCACTCCCCAAGATTGAAGACCTATTCGAGCAGTTAAATGTTGCCAAGGTATTCTCCAAGTTCGATCTCAGATCTGGGTACTACAAACAAAATATTAGGCCCAAAGACATACCAAAGACGGCATTCGTGTCCAGGTATGGCGTGTACGAGTGCACCGTCATGTCATTTGGGTTGACCAATGCCCCAGCCTACTTCATGTACCTCTTGAACAAAGTCTTCATGGAATACCTAGACAAGTTTGTTGTCGTGTTCATCGACGACATACTCATCTTCTCCGAGTCGAAAGAAGAGCATGAGCAACACTTGAGGAAGGTGTTGGAAAAAGTTCGGGAGCATCAACTTTATGGAAAATTCAGCAAGTGCGAATATTGGTTACACGAAGTTGGATTCTTCGTTCATACCATGACGACAGATGGATTGGCACTCAATCCCGCCAAGATTACTACGATAACAAACTGGGAATCGCCAAACGATGTGAAGGAAGTCAGAAGCTTCCTCAGACTAGCGCGATATTACTGCAAGTTCGTAGAAGGATTCTCTCGCATCGTCCAGCCAATGAGTTAGCTCTTGAAGAAAGGCAAGAATTCGAATGGACGCCGGAGTGCGAATAAAGCTTCCAAGAACCGAAGAAGAGGTTAACCACTGCCCCGGTACTGGCCACTCCAGATATCAACAAGGATTTCTTGATATGCTGTGATGTGTCAAGAATCGGGCTCGATGGCGTTCTGGTGCAAGACGGCGGGTTCGTGGCTTATCTGTCATGGAAACTGCACCCTCATGAACAGAACTACGTCACATACGACCTCGAGTTGGCAGCTGTAGTTCATGCCTTGAAGACATGGCGACATTACCATTTGGGGGAAGCGATGCAAAATATACACTGACCACAAGAGTCTAAAGTATATTTTTACCCAAAAGGAATTGAATATGAGGCAAACTAGATGGTTGGAGTTGATTAAAGACTATGACCTCAGCATTCAATACCATCCTGGTAAGGCCAACATGGTAGCACACACCTTGAGCCGGAAGGCTTGCGCCTTGGATGCCTCGGGTTGGAGCTAGTTGAACAAGGATTCCTGGCAAACCTCGAAGCAAACCCACGCTGATGGATGACATTAAAGAGGCCCAGAAGGGGCACGAGAGCATTGAAAGAATCAAGAGGAAGATCAAGGAAGGCAAGGCCCCAGGATTCTCAGTGGATGAACATGGGGTTGTGTGGTTTGGGAATCCCATATGCGTACTCAACAAGGCTGAGCTAAATAGTCTAATCTTGCAAGAAGCCCACGACACTCCATATGCAATTCACCCAGGTGGGACCAAGATGTATCAAGACCTGAGAGAAAGGTTCTAGTGGCATGGCATGAAGAGGGAAATAGCTTCATATGTTGCCAAGTGCGACGGGTGTCAATGAGTCAAGGCTGAGCACCAGCGACCTGCTGGACTGCTACAACCTCTCCTGGTGCCCGAATGGAAGTGGGATAAATTCGGTATGGACTTCATATGGAGGGACAATCCCTAAGTCACGCAAGGGACATGACTCCATATGGGTCATTCTAGACCATCTCACCGAGGTGGCCCACTTCATCCCTGTCAGCACCACATACGATGGTAGCCAGTTGGACAATATGTACATCCAATGCATCGTGAGTCTTCATGGGGTTCCCAAGGAAATTGTGTCCGACAGAGCCACGCAATTCAGCTCAAGATTCTGGAAAAAGTTCCAAGAGGCCATGGGAACCAAACTCTCCTTCAGCACCGCTTTCCACCCACACACCGGTGGGCAGACAGAAAGAGTAAATCAGATACTGGAAGACATGCTCCGCGCTCGTGTCCTGGCACACGGAACCAAATGGGAAGTCTGTCTGCCTTTTGTTGAGTTCTCTTACAACAACATCTATTAGTCCAGTCTCCAGATGGCCCCATTTGAGGTGATGTATGGATGTAAGTGCCACGCATTCTCCGTGAAGCTGAGGAGAAGGTGCAACTCATCAGGGAGAACCTAAAGGCCGCTAAGTCGCAAAAAAGAGCTACGCGGATTCGCACCGCCGAGAAGTGGAACTCAACCATGGAGATCAAGTGTACCTCTCCCTCATGCCCCTCAAGGGGAGAAAGCGTTTCCATGTCAAAGGAATGCTTCCTCCCAGGTACATTGGACCTTTTAAGATCATTGCAAGGCATGGAGAAGTTGCTTACTAGTTGGAGCTACCACCAGAAATTTCGGGAGTGCACAACGTCTTCCACGTGTCACAACTCCGGAAGTGCCTTCAAGCGCCAAGCCGCCCAGACCTTTATAAGGATGTCAATCATCAAGCGATTGACCTCCAGTCGGACCTCACTTATTGCGAGAGACCGATCCGCATTCTGGATGAAGCCGAGCATTGTACTTGAAGTCACCATCAAGTACTTCAAGGTCTAGTGGAGCAACCACACCGAGGCAGAGGCAACATGGGAGCGTGAAGACTATCTCAGATCCGAGTTTCCATATCTCTTCATACCATAGCTTAGGAATCTCGGGGACGAGATTCTTGTAAGGGGGATAGGTTTGTCGCACCCTGTTTTCACACCACTTTGTCTCCCTTTTCCTTATTTGGTATAAATTAACACTTTTCAAGTGAACGCCAGGAATGCCTTGTTTGTCATTGTTGTATGTGTGTTTGGAGGTAGATCTCTTATAAATCAGTTTTCAACAATTATATTTCCACCAAAAACTCTTTTGAGCTATTTTGATAATTCAAAAACTTGCTTTGGGGTATAGGTTCCTGAATTTAAGGGAGTGCCTTCACCCAAAGATTGTATTTTGATTCTAATATTGTTATAACTCTTCAAAAGCTTGATATGATTATTTAGAATCATTTTCATATTTTATTTACATGTCCTTTTCTCGTATTTATGGAAGTATTTATGGAAGGCCTCAAATGGTATTTATGGAAGTATTTACATGTCCTTTGCAATGTAGAGTTGCTCTAACTTGATTCTAGACAGGGAAGGTTTCTGAATTATTTGGTGAATCAAATCACCTTAGAAAAATCTAAGAAAACTTGGGAATACTCAGAGGACATATATTTTCCATACATAAGAGTTTCAACCCCTAGTCTTATTCAAAATATTTGAGAAAACCTTTGAAAACAATTTCTGTCGGTTCTGATCTTTTGAAATATTTCCAAAGGAAATATTCTCAATAAATCGCTAGAAAATTCTAGCATGTCCCACATTCTATATTTTGTGATCATGCCAAGTTACTCCTCTAGCCTAGTTGATTTGATTCACCAAATGATTCAGAAACCCTCTCTGTCTAAAATCAAGTTAGAGCAACTATACATTGAAATTTTGTCCATTGGGTCTCAAATTTTGCAGGAATGCTCAACACCTCAAATGATGAGATCATGCCAAGATTTGGATTTGTGGGGATTTATTTTCTCACATCTTCTCACAAGAATGCAGATCTGCCCATTTGTGGATATTTTCAAGTTTACATGGCCAAACTTGTCCAATGGAGCTCAAATTTGGTAGGGCCTCCGAATTATGCCTAAAACTAAATCATGTCAACTTTCAATGCAATTGGAAGAGGTTAGCTTCCCCAAACCAGCATCAAACACCTTCCGCCAAATTTGTAAAAGAACATCTAGCAACCACCACACTGACTACCTTCCCTCCAAACTCTTGTCACAGATGGCATTGGTCTCTCCTCAACTGCAGACGAGAGACCCCTAACATTGGTTCAATGAGAGGGAGCAAAAATCTCCATTTTAGATGCTGTACCAAGGCTGGCAGAACCAATTTAACTATCTCCCCTTGGACAGTTTACTTCTTCTCGGTTCCTAGTACCCAAGGGGCATCTAACCCATCTCCCAGACATGCCAGACACGACCAAGGCACGCCAGAGTGTGCTAGGATGTCGTGGCATGCCAAAGCTACAGGGCGCACCCGAGCTCTAGGGGACCAGATCCGGTCGGTTCTCGCCCCCACATGTAGCCCCACTCTGACCACACCGACGACCGCATCGAGGAATGCGTCGGGACCTTATTTCCCCCTCTCCTGTGCCCCTCTCTATGCGTGCCCATGCGCGGCCAAAGCGGGTAGAAGAACCTCACCACCTCGACGCGCCAAGGAGTTGTCCCCGGGCCTTGTGTAGATGTCGTGCAGTCCTAGACCATGTCGGCAAACCACAGTTTCGCGCTCGAGCTCTCTCTCCGTCTCCTACCGCCGTAGAAAAACCACCGTCGCGTCACCACTTGGTGTCTCGTCGCACATGTATAAATAAGATACCCCCGACTCTCCTAGCACCCTAAGCCTCTCCCGTCGATCTCGGCCTACATGCACGCTCCCGAGGTCATTTCTCCTTCCCCGTGACCACAGAGACCTCTTGAGCCTTCTCACCACTCCCCGTCCTTCTTCCTCCTCGTAGCACCGATTCCAACACCTTCCCGAAGGGTCTCCACCATGGCTCCATCATCGCCGGAAACTAAGGCCACCTCCGTCGTCCCTTCGACCGTCATCGGGTAGGTGGAGGAGCCACGAGTCTGTTCCCACACTCGCCTAACCTCGAGAGCCCCGGAGCTCCCGCCGATGATCTCTCTGCCCTATCTGTCCAGATGTGGAAGATGACCCCGACAGGGGGACCCCACCTGTCAGTGGTCGTCTCGTCTCTCTCTCCCCCGCAGTCGATGACCAGACGGCCCCGCACATCATGTTTAAACCTAACAGCGCGCGCGCCTAGGCTGGTTAGCTAGATGGTGAGCTGGGCCGGCCCAGCCACTGACCTAGCCAGGCCAGTGAGCTGGATTTTCTCATTTTATTTTTATCCCAATTTTAAAATGAATCACAGGACTAAATATTTATCCAAACTTAAATATTTTTCCACAATAATTCTTGTAAAAATGTATAGTATTTAACAGTGTTGTTATTGATATTTTTACGAAAACTTTTACGCATATGTTTATTTTAAAACCTAGTTTAAATATTTTTAACTTCTGTTAAAAAAACTTTAGAAATACTTTTTCAGTCCAAAACCAGAAACAAACATTTTGATAAATAATAATAGGGTTTTACAGAGTAGGTTAACATTTTTGATGAGTGTTTTTACTCTGTTTTTCGTTGTGGTCCTTATTATTATTACTATTACGGCGATGGATCACGCGTTTGACGAAGGACTTGGACCCGATGACCTCGAAGATGCCGGATACCTAGCTGATCAAGGCAAGCAGCCCTTTGACCATGTCTTAGAAAATCTTTTATGCACGACATGTTTATTATTTTATTCCGATCCATATAGTCAAGATTAGTGAAGATTAATCGGTACAACCCGACATGGTGTTACTGATGGCTCCTCTAGAGCACTTGCATTGAGCATGACCTTACCATCTGTGAGGGTCACGCTAAAGTTAAATTGACAAGTAGATAGTTGTCGGTGAATACTCACAACATATGCCATAGGTAGGCTAAAGTCGGTGAGAACCGAAGGGACAACGGAGGGCACTCAGGACGAGGTTGGTACAAGCATGAAACGCACGACGTACCCAGGTTCAGGGCTCTCCGTAGAGATAATAACCCTAGTCCTGCCGGAGTGTATGATGTATATGGATGGATTACAAGGTTGCTCCTGGAGCTGTGTTGAGGAGGAGGAAAAGGGGAGCAGCCGGCTCGCCTCAGCCTCTCCCTATGTGGTTGGTGAGTGTGGTATGCTGTTCGACCGACCCTCTTCATGGAGGGTGACCGGGGGGTTTATAGTTGAACCCACCAGCCTACAATATGGATAAAGGGTACAAGAGTGGGACCCCTCTGGCAGCCTCGCCGGCTGGCCAGGGGCCCCACGAGGGTCTTGTCTTGTTGCTTGAGGGGCCTGCCGGCTGCGAGTTCCCGTCTGGCTGTGGGACCCGCCGACTAGCCAATGAAGCTCTCGTGTAAGTTTGACGTTGAGCACGAGCGATACTCAAGCGTCGTCCAGCAAGATTCGTCATGGGCAGATAGTATGGCCGCCTCCACTGTTCCCCACACCGAGTGCAGTAATGGAGTGGGAGTTTGACGGTCGGACACTATGCTCGGTGATGGATCAGAGCCAAGGTAGGTCAGCGGCGTGGCCGCCGACGCTCGTACCTGCCGGGCACTCCGATCCAATACCTTTGCTCACGTGTATCCACCTTTAATCGTTGGGTCTCGTCATGACCTACGATCTGATGTGACTTGAGATCCCCGGCCGGCTAGCCCGCTTGGCTAGCCGGCTTGGGCACGGCCGCCTCGTTCCTAGCCAGCTGGCTTTGCCAAGACGGTCAGGAAGAGGTAGCCGTGCTGTCTCTAGCCGGCAGGGGTTGCCTGGCCGGCCACAGAGTTGGCCGCCTCGTCCTCCAGCCGGCAGGCACAGCCTAGCCGGCCAGAAGACTTGGATCTTGGGAAACTATACTTGGTCATATCTTTTGGGCAAGAGATGAAGGAGCTGGCTCGATGAGCCTACCCCGGGGTTATCCCCCCGATAGTAGTACCCGAAGATGGAAAGGCCCGCCATCCTGCAGACAGGAGGCCTCACCAGCTTGATATTTTGTCTTGGTATTCCTGCCGCCACCCGCGGTAGGGGAAGCCGACTCCGAAACCAGCTGGCTTCGAAGCGACACCTCGGCTTCGTCATAGGTCGCTCAGATCACGCCACGTGCCAGGCCCAGCCTGACGTAATGATGGTGATTACTGGTGACGGGACCGGGCCTGGGCCCTGGGTCCCGCCACGACGCCCCCTCGGCCTCCGTGTGGTAGATCCTCTGCGGATGTACTCCATAACGGTTGGGCTTAGGGAAGCGCTACCGCCCGTAATACACGCGGTTAGCGGGGTCCCGCACGCACCGGATCTCCTCCCCACGACGCTTCATGTGGTTTAAATGGGATGCGGGGGTTCCAAGGAGGCCATTTGCCCGCCTTCTCGTCCCGCATCGACGCCCTCTTCCTCCCTGAGCCCATAGATAAAGAGCCAATCCTCTTCCTCTTTGTCATCTTCTTCGCCGACGAGCCATGGCCGGCAGCTCCTCCTCGAAGAAGACCTCGTCGTAGGGAGCTTGGCTGGGCAGCGAGATCTGCGAAGGCCATATCGAGGCGCTCCGTCATCACCGGCTGTTGCCCTCGGCCTCGCAGGTGGTGGTGCGAATCCATGGCGCCGAGACCGCCCCAACACCTGCCGCGGGAGAAATTGTCGTTTTCGATGAGCATTTCTACAGGGGCTTCGGGCTCCCGGTGAGCTCCTTCTTCTCCGAGTGGCTCCACTTCTTCGGCCTGTAGCCGCATCACCTAGCGCCGAACGCCATCATGCAGTTGTCAGACTTCGTGGTCTTGTGCGAAGGCTTCCTGGGGATGGAGCCCCGCCTCGATCTCTGGTGATGCTTGTTCTTCTTCAAGCAGCAGTCCATTGTGCTGGACAAGGACGAGCTGGAAAAGCTCGTCAGACCGCGCCCGATGATGCCGTGCGGAGCCGAACCAGCGCATCATCGTTCGAAGTCCGGCTTTCCCCAGTTGTCGCTCCAGGAGTCTATCAAGCACTGGCAGAAGGGCTTCTTCTACGTAAAGAACGCAGACCCTGCCCGGGACGCCCTCAACATGCTCCCGTTCAACATCAATCCTCCGACGAAGTTGAACTGGGCGGCGAAGTTCCCCAAGCCGATTCCCGAGGTGGCGCAGATCGGCGCCCACCTCGATACTCTGGAGAAAGGTGGCCTCCTTGGCCGCGACCTGCTCACGACCATTGTGACTCATAGGATGCGGCCGCTGCAGAGGCGGCCCCATCTAGGCTGCCAGATGAGCGGCCGGCATGACCCGTGCCGGACATCCACCAAGAGATTCACCCCCAACGCGGTGGCGCGAGGGGTGAACCAGATTTCCCCCGTCCGCATGGACGACAGTAGGAGCTGGTCATGGGGGATGATCCCCTACAAGAGGTCCCGTCCGCCTCCGGTGGTAAGTGTTCTTTTATGTTCTCTTCTTTGTTGTTTGTCTCGCGACTAGCCGTCTCGCTGAGCCGGTTGTCGAATCCTTTGCGCAGATGTTCGAGAAGCTGCAGACAGCACTCCGCCTGCCTGCTCCCAACGTGGCGGCGTTCGACGCCTCAGAGATCGACGACGAGGGCGTGATCGAGTCCCTCTCGGCCTCCTCCAAAGGTACGGAGCCGTCTGGTGAGCATCCGCGTCCCTCCGTCGTAGATTGGACGGATGACGATGAGACCCCCTCACCCCTATCTGATGCAGCCTTCAAGGAAGACTCCGACGGGGTGGAGGAGGTCACCAGCCCGCCGCTGACGCACGGTCGGTGTCAAAGGGATGAGGCAGCCGGAGCCGACAAGGCGGCCAGGAAGAAGGGCAAGGGTGCCACAGCTTCCAGGCCAGCTCCTAAGCGCCCGACGATGGGTCCTCCAACCGGAGCACGGGCAGGCGGCGCCAAGAAGCGTCATGGTGGCGGCCGGAGGCAGGTGCCCATCATCGCAGGGTAAGGGTTCCTCCCCCTTCTGTACATTTGTCTTGTGTGAAGCTCTGTTCCTTCAAAATGTCACCCGGCAGGGAGGTGGAGGACGTGGAGGAAGACACTGCCTCCGCAGCCGAGCGGGCCGGCTGGGCAGCGGCTGACGCTGCCCAAAGGGAGCTCGAGAAGCAGTCCAAGCACCGATGGCACGCGGCCGCGGGGAAGATGGCCAAGGGCTAGTCTTGCCCCAGCCGGGACAAGAAGCCGGTGGAGAAGTGTATGAAGGCTAGACATGACCCCTCCGCGCATGCTCGCGTGGAGGAGCCACCTAGCGAGGCGGCCCCAAGGCGTGCCCCGAGGGCTGAGGAGGCCCAGCCATCCGAGCCGGACGCTTCTGCACCGGTGGACCTAGAGGTGATCCCTCACTCCCCTAGGGCCGAGGCGGCGCCCAACACGCCGAAACTGATCCTGGATGCGCCAAACGTGGCCCCTTATGCACCAGGGGTGACCATGGATGCGTCGGACGCGACCCATCCACCTCCTGCCAAGGAGGCGGCGTCGGCTGGGACATCGGTGGAGCCGGCCGCCGTGCCGGCTCCTGGAGCCGGCGCCATTGTCGTTCCCCACCACGGTCAGCCTGTGCCGGGATCTGGTGCCCGGGTCGGGAGCCGGCCGATGAAGACTTGGCGAGCGGCCAACCTGGCGCGCGCGAGGCTGCCCTCAGGCACCGCGATCCACGGTGTCCCGGAGCTGGTGTCGCTGTTTTCCAACAGCCGGTTCAAGGTGTACTAGGAGGCCCGTGTGGTGGCCGGCGATTTGGAGCGCCTGGAGGAGCGCACCATGGTAAGTGCCTCATCTTGGTCTTCGATTTTTTCCTTTTCTTCTTCTTACATCAGTGGGGGCGCGCCAGCGCACCCACTGGGTGTAGCCCCCGAGAATTGGGCCGGCCGAGCATCGGCCGGGCCGAATCTCTTTGAGCTTCTCTTCTTGCTTTGCTTCTTTAGTGGGGCACGCTAGCGCACCCACTGGGTGTATCCCCCGAGAATCGGGCTGGTTATGATTTAACCAGGCTGGATGATAATTCTCCTTTTTCCCTGCTTTGTAGGATCTTTAAGATGCCCAGGTGCAGGCCTATAACAAGCTGCGGGCTCAGAACCAGGCGGTTGATGGCCAGGTTGCCGAGCTCCAAGCCCGGCTGGGCAAAGTTGTTGTGGAGCGGGACGCCCTACGTGACGCGGACGACCGGCTCCAGGAGCAGCTAGCTCTTCTCCAGGCGGAGAAGAAGGAGCTCGAGGCGGTCAGCCGGGCCGAGCTAGAGCGGCTGCGTGCCTCTCTGCAGGAGAAGGACGCCTCCCATTCTACCGACGTGGAACGTCTTGCATTGGTTCATCTCGGGGATATGAAGCTCAAGGACGCTACCTTGAGGGAGAAGGAGGATGCCCTTTTCCAGAAGCAGACGTAGCTGGCCAAGGCCCTGGACTCGGCGGCGACCCTCCAGGAAGAAGTTGTCCGCCTTACTCAAGCGAGCAAGGTTCGGGAGCTCGAGGTCCTGGAGAGCACCCATGAGACCGACGGTGAGTTCAATCGTGAGTCTTCATTTGTTTCGTCTTGAACTTTCTTGGCCGTCTCCTCTTCTTACTCGTTTTTGCACCCGTTTCCCTATCTCAGGCCTCTTCCTTGAGACACAAGGCGCAGCCGCCACGACCGTCGAGGAGAGCCGCGAGGAGCGCCGCGTGGCTGGGCAGGAGGTAGATGCTACCTCCAGCTGGAGCGTGGAGGAGATCGGAGTGGGCCTCTTGGCCCGCCTGCGCGTCCTGGGCGAGTCTGTGGCTCGGCTCCAGATCGCAGGCTCGTCGATGGTGGCGGCCCTGTGGCCTGATGGCGTCGAGCCGGCTTCGATGAGCCGGCTGTCCCGCTGGCTTGCGGCTGGCGAGGATCGCCTTGACGCCTGACGCGCTTCGGCTGCGCGCGCTGGACCCTATATGGCCCTGCGCTTGGCCAAGTCCTGGTATCGAAACCTGGACTTGGGCAAGCTCGTCTCTCAGTGCGACGGCTCGGAGGCGGAGCTGCAGGATGTGGAGGAGGCGCTGCGTGTGAAGGCCAGCGACATCACCACGTACGCCGCCTGGGACAAGCTCAACTTGGAGCGGGGTGAAGGCGGCAATGTGCTCCCTGAAGATCTACATGGCCTTCAGCCCTATGACGCCGATGGCAGCTCCGACGAGACGGCCCATGAGGTGGATAATGCTGCTGCCTCCAGCGGTGCAGCGTACGCCGACTCCGGTGCGGACGGAGCCAAGAGCCCTCGCGGAGGAGACGGCACCACCGTCTCGGTAGCAACCGGCAATGGTGAAGCCACCACTTCAGGAGCAGTAGCCGGTGTCCTGTTTTTGTTGTCTGAAATTATTTTGTCACTCGGACAGTTCGACCCACTGGGGGGTGTAATGAACCTCGGCCATGGGGCAATGCATTTTTAATGTATGGATTCAGCATTATATTCGTATTGCCATGCGTGTTGTTTTATATCTTTATCTTTTGATTCCTGTTTGACTTCTTTTTCTCCAATTCCTGTATCCCCAAGATTCCACCCGCCAACCCGACAGCCGGGAGCCGGTCTGTGACTGGGTCGAGGTTTCTGGCCTTGAGAATACAAGACTTAGAATTTTCGAAGCCATCAAGACTTAAATATTTAGACATAAACCAACAGAGGCCGACTTGAATGGGATCGTAAAATAGATCGGGCCAACCCGAGCCGGCAACCTTTTTGTAGTCAAACTTTGCATGCATCCAGCCTTACCTGGCGTCGCCTCGCTAGCCGGACGGCTGGGAGCCGGTCTGTAGCTGTTACGAGGTGACCAGGGATCGTTCTGGCATACACTATGTGTTTTTCTACAACATAAGGAAGGCGTCCGGGCAGCTAGCGAGCCCCGAGCTTACTAGAGCCAGCAAGGGGCATCACAGAGTGAGCACTCTAGATATGAACTTAAAAAGAAGCATAAGGCATGCTCTTTTCATTGCATTCAGTGGAAATCCCTGAAGAGGAAGAAAGATAGATATGTGCATGCTCTTTCCATGTTTGATACTTGCCTTCTAGCAGTAGAACGGGCGAAGCAACACCGCGTTCCATTGATGTTCCGTCTCCTGGCCAGAGTCGTCCCTCTTGCGTTTCCTTGGCTTTCGGGGATCGATTAGGTAGTATTCGTTGTTGTGCAATGCATGTTGGGTAACGTAGCATAAATTCAAAATTTTCCTACGCATATTCAGATCTTCCTATGGAGAGACCAGCAACGAGAGAGGGGTAAGATCATCTTCATACCTTTTAAGATCGCTAAGCGGAAGCGTTGCTAGAACGCGGTTGATGGAGTCGTACTCGCAGCGATTCCGATCTAGTGCCAAACAACGGCACCTCCGCGTTCAACACACGTGCAGCCCGGTGACGTCTCCCGCACCTTGATCCAGCAAGGATGAGGGAGAGGTTGGGGAAGAACTCCAGCAACACGACGGCGTGGTGTCGATGGAGAGACGAGGTCTCCCGGCAGGGCTTCGCCAAGCACCGGCGGAGAGGAGGAGGAAGAAGAGCAGGGCTGCGCCGAGAGAGAGGGAAAAACCGTGTGTCTCAATGGCCAAAAGTGCCCGATATATATAGGGGGAGGGGAGAGGGGGTGCCACCCCTAGGGTTCCCACCCTAGGGGGTGCGGCAGCCCCCCAAGATGGGAGGTGCGGCGGCCAGAAGGGGGAGGAGGGGTGGCGCACCATCTGGTGGGCCTTAGGCCCACCTGGCCTAGGGTTTGCCCCCCCTTTTCTCTCCCTTGCGCTATGGGCTGAGTGAGGAGGCGCACCAGCCCACCTAGGGGCTGGTTACCACCCCCACTTGGCCCACCTTATCTCCCGGGGTCATTGCCCCCCTTCGGTGGTCCCGGTACGTTACCGGTGATGCCCGAAACACTTCCGGTATCCGAAACCATCCATCCTATATATCAATCTTTACCTCCGGACCATTCCGGAGCTCCTCGTGACGTCTGGGATCTCATCCGGGACTCCAAACAACTTTCGGTAACCTCGTATAACAATTCCCTATAACCCTAGCGTCATCGAACTTTAAGTGTGTAGACCCTACGGGTTCGGGAGACAGGCAGACATGACCGAGACACCTCTCTGGCCAATAACCATCATCGGGGTCTGGATACCCATGGTGGCTCCCACTTGCTCCACGATGATCTCATCGGATGAACCACGATGTCAAGGATTCAATCAATCCCGTATACGATTCCCTTTGTCTGTCGGTATAGAACTTGCCCGAGATTCGATCGTCGGTATACCTATACCTTGTTGAATCTCGTTACTGGTAAGTCTCTTTACTCGTTCCGTAGCACGTCATCGTGTGACTAACTCCTTAGTCACATTGAGCTCATGATGATGTTCTACCGAGTGGGCCCATAGATAGCTCTCCGTCACACGGAGTGACAAATCCCGATCTCGATTCGTACCAACCCAACAGACACTTTCGGAGGTACCCGTAGTGCACCTTTATAGTCACCCAGTTACGTTGTGAAGTTTGATACACCCAAAGCACTCCTACGGTACCCGGGAGTTGCACAATCTCACGGTCGAAGCAAAAGATACTTGACATTAGAAAAGCTTTAGCATACGAACAATACGATCTAGTGCTATGCTTAGGATTGGGTCTTGTCCATCACATCATTCTCCCAATGATGTTTTCCCGTTATCACTGACATCTAATGCCCATGATCAGGAAACCATGATCATCTATTGACTAACGAGCTAGCCAACTAGAGGCTTGCTAGGGACACATTGTGATCTATTTATTCACACATGTATTACTGTTTCCTGTTAATACAATTATAGCATGAACAATAAACGATTATCATGAACAAGGAAATATGATAATAACCATTTTATTATTGCCTCCAGGGCATATTTCCAACAGTCTCCCACTTGCACTAGAGTCAATAATCTAGTTACATTATGATGTATCGAACACCCATAGCATTATGGTGTTGATCATGTTTTGCTCGTGGAAGAGGTTTAGTCAACGGGTCTGCAATATTCAAATCCGTGTGTACTTTACAAATATCTATCACTCCACTCTAGACATGCCCTTGGATGGAGTTGTAGCGGCGCTTGATGTGCTTCGTCTTCCGGTGAAACCTGGGCTCCTTGGCTATGGCAATGGCTCCAGTGTTATCACAGAAGAGTTTCATGGGACCCGACGCGCTTGGAACCACTCCAAGGTCGGTGATGAGCTCCTTCATCCAAATTCCTTCATGAGCCGCTTCTGAAGCAGCTATGTACTCCGCTTCACATGTAGATGCCGCCACGACTTCTTGCTTGCTACAGCACCAGCTCACTGCCCCACCATTCAACACATATACGTATCCGGTCTGTGACTTAGAGTCATCCGGATCTGTGTCGAAGCTAGCGTCGACGTAACCCTTTACGACGAGCTCTTCGTCACCTCCATAAACGAGAAACATTTCCTTAGTCCTTTTCAGGTACTTAAGGATATTCTTGACCGCTGTCCAGTGTTCCGTACCGGGATCACTTTGGTACCTCCCTACCAAACTTATGGCAAGGTTTATATCAGGTCTGGTTCACAGCATGGCATACATTAGAGAGCCCACGGCTGAAGCGTAGGGGACAGAACTCATCTTCTCTCTATCTGCTGCCGTGGTCGGCGACTGAGTCTTACTCAATCTCATACCTTGAAAAACTGGCAAGAACCCTTTCTTTGAGTTTTCCATATTGAACTTCTTCAATATCTTGTCAAGGTATGTACTTTGTGAAAGACCTATGAGGCGTCTCGATCTATCTCTATAGATCTTGATGCCTAATATGTATGCAGCTTCTCCAAGGTCCTTCATTGAAAAACTCTTGTTCAAATAGGCGTTTATGCTCTCCAACATCTCTATATTATTCCCCACCAATAATATGTCATCCACATACAGTATGAGGAAAGCCAGAGAGCTCCCACTCACTTTCTTGTACAAACAGGCTTCTCCGTAAACCTGTATGAACCCAAACGCTTTAATCACTTCATTAAAGCGAATGCTCCAACTCCGAGATGCTTGCACCAGCCCATAGATGGAGCGCTGGAGCTTGCACACTTTGTTAGCACCCTTAGGGTCGACAAAACCTTCTGGTTGCATCATATACAACTCTTCCTTAAGGTTCCCGTTAAGGAACGTTGTTTTGACGTCCATTTGCCAAATTTCATAATCATAAAAGGCGGCAATTGCTAACATGATTCGAACTGACTTCAGCTTCGCTACGGGAGAGAAAGTCTCTTCGTAGTCAACTCCTTGAATTTGTCGAAAACCCTTTGCGACAAGTCGAGCTTTGTAAACGGTTACATTACCGTTTGCATAAGTCTTCTTCTTGAAGATCCATTTATTTTCTATGGCTCGCCGGTCATCGGTTAAGTCCACCAAAGTCCATACTTTGTTCTCATACATGGATCCTATCTCGTATTTCATGGCCTCAAGCCATTTGTTGGAATCCGGGCCCGCCATTGCTTCTTCATAGTTCGAAGGTTCACCGTTGTCTAACAACATGATTTCCATCACAGGGTTGCCGTACCACTCAGTTGCGGAGCGTGCCCTTCTGGACCTTAGCGGTTCAGCAGTAACTTGATCCGAAGCTTCATGATCATGATCATTAACTTGCTCTTCAGCCGGTGTAGGCGCCACAGGAACAACTTCCCGTGCTGCGCTACTTTCCTGTTCGAGAGGGGGTCTAATTACCTCATCAAGTACAACCTTCCTCCCACTTACTTCTTTCGAGAGAAACTCTTTCTCTAGAAAGGATCCGTTCTTGGCAACAAAGGTTTTACCTTCGGATCTAAGATAGAAGGTATACCCAATAGTTTCCTTAGGGTATCCTATGAATACGCATTTCTCCGCTTTGGGTTCAAGCTTTTCTGGTTGAAGTTTCTTCACATAAGCATCGCAGCCCCAAACTTTAAGAAACGACAACTTAGGTTTCTTGCCAAACCACAGTTCATACGGTGTCGTCTCAACGGATTTAGACGGTGCCCTATTTAACGTGAATGCTGCAGTTTCTAGTGCGTATCCCCAAAATGATAGCGGTAAGTCGGTGAGAGACATCATAGATCGTACCATATCTAATAAAGTGCGATTATGACGTTCAGACACTCCGTTGCGCTGCGGTGTGCCAGGCGGTGTCAGTTGTGAAACGATTCCACACTTCCTTAGGTGTGTGCCAAACTCGTGACTCAAATATTCTCCTCCACGATCAGATCGTAGACATTTAATTTTTCTGTCATGTTGATTCTCAACCTCACTCTGAAATTCCTTGAACTTTTCAAACGTCTCAGATTTGTGCTTCATCAAGTAGATATACCCATACCTACTCAAATCATCGGTGAGAGTGAGAACATAACGATAACCACCGCGAGCTTCAACGTTCATTGGACCACACACATCAGTATGTATTATTTCCAATAAGTTGGTTGCTCTCTCCATTATTCCTGAATATGGAGTCTTAGTCATCTTGCCCATGAGGCACGGTTCGCATGTGTCAAATGATTCAAAGTCAAGAGACTCTAATAGTCCATCAGTATGGAGCTTCTTCATGCGCTTAACGCCGATATGACCAAGGCGGCAGTGCCACAAGTATGGGGGACTATCATTATCAACTTTGCATCTTTTGGTACTCACACTATGAATATGTGTAACATCACGATCGAGATTCATCAAGAATAAACCATTCACCAGCGGAGCATGACCATAAAACATATCACTCATATAAATAGAACAACCATTATTCTCTGACTTAAATGAGTAGCCGTCTCGCATTAAGCAAGACCCTGATCCAATGTTCATGCTTAAAGCTGGTACTAAATAACAATTATTAAGGTTTAAAACTAATCCCGATGGTAGATGTAGAGGTAGCGTGCCGACGGCGATCACATCGACCTTTGAACCATTCCCGACGCGCATCGTCACCTCGTCCTTGGCCAGTCTCCGCTTATTCCGCAGTTCCTGCTTTGAGTTGCAAATGTGAGAAACAGCACCGGTATCAAATACCCAGGAGCTACTACGAGCGCTGGTAAGGTACACATCAATAACATGTATATCACATATACCTTTAACGTTGTCGGCCTTCTTGTCCGCTAAGTATTTGGGGCAGTTCCGCTTCCAGTGACCCTTTCCCTTGCAATAGAAGCACTGAGTCTCAGGCTTGGGTCCGTTCTTTTTCTTCTTCCCGGCATCTGGCTTATCGGGTGCGGCAACAGCTTTGCCGTCTTTATTGAAGTTCTTCTTACCCTTGCCTTTCTTGAAACTAGTGGTCTTGTTGACCATCAACACTTGATGCTCTTTCTTGATTTCTACTTCTGCAGACTTGAGCATCGAGTAAAACTCGGGAATGGTCTTCTCCATCCCTTGCATGTTGTAGTTAAGCACAAAGCCTTTGTAGCTTGGTGGGAGAGACTGGAGGATTCTGTCAATTATAGCATCATCCGGAAGTTCGACTCCAAGTGAAGTTAGACGACCGTGTAACCCAGACATTTTGAGTATGTGCTCACTGACAGAACTGTTCTCCTCCATCTTACAGCTGAAGAACTTGTCGGAGACTTCATATCTCTCGACACGGGCATGAGCTTGAAAAACTAGCTTCAGCTCCTGGAACATCTCATATGCCCCGTGTTGCTCAAAACGCCTTTGGAGCCCCGTTTCTAAATTGTATAACATGCCACACCTGACCAGAGAGTAGTCATCACTCCGCGTTTGCCAGACATTCAGAATGTCCTGGGCTGCTGCGGGAGCGGGAGGGTGACCTAGCGGCGCATCAAGGACATAAGCCTTTTTAGCTGCTTCAAGGATGAGCTTCAAGTTGCGAACCCAGTCCGCATAGTTGCTACCATCATCTTTCAGCTTGTTTTTCTCTAGGAATGCGTTGAAATTGAGGTTGACGTTGGACATCTACAATATTTATAAAGACAACTTTTAGACTAAGTTCATGACAATTAAGTTCATTAATCAAATTAAGTATTAACTCCCACTTAAATCGACATCCCTCTAGTCATCTAAGTGATACATGATCCATGTTGACTAACCCGTGTCCGATCATCACGTGAGACGGACTAGTCACCATGGTGAGAAACTTCATGCTGATTGTATTCAACCATACGACTCATGTTCGACCTTTCGGTCTCTTGTATTCGAGATCATGTCTGTACATGCTAAGCTCGTCGAGTCAACCTAGGTGTTTCGCGTGTGTAAATCTGGCTTACACCCGTTGTATGCGAACGTTAGAGTCTATCACACCCGATCATCACGTGGTGCTTCGAGACAACGAACCTTCGCAACGGTGCACACTTAGGGGAATACGTTCTCGAAATTTTAAGAGGGATCATCTTATTATGCTACCGTCGTTCTAAGAAATAAGATGTAAAACATGATAAACATCACAATACAATCATATAGTGACATGATATGGCCATTATCATCTTTGCTCTTTCGATCTCCATCTTCAGGCAACGCATGATCATCATCGTCACCGGCGTGACACCATGATCTCCATCATCGTGTCTCCGTGAAGTCGTCACGCCAACTACTACTATCACTACTACTATAGCTAACCGTTAGCAATGAAGTAAAAGTAGTAAGCACATGGCGTTGCATCTCATACAATAAATTAAGACAACTCCTATGGCTCCTGCCGGTTGTCATACTCATCGACATGCAAGTCGTGAAACCTATTACAATAACATGATCATCTCATACATCATACATGCAACATCACAACTTTGGCCATATCACATCACATGTCAAACCCTGCAAAAACAAGTTAGACGTCCTCTAATTGTTGTTGCAAGTTTTACGTGGCTGATTTGGGTTTCTAGCAAGAACGCCTTCTTACCTACGTGACAGCCACAACGATGATATGCCAAAGCTATTTACCCTTCATAGGACCCTTTTCATCAAATCCAATCCGACTAGAGTAGGAGAGAGAGACACCCGCTAGCCACCTTTATGCACGGTGTGCATGTCTGTCGGTGGAACCAGTCTCACGTAAGTGTACGTGTAAAGTCGGTCCGGGCCGCTTCATCCCACAATACCGCCGGAAAAGAATAAGACTAGTAGCGGCAAGCAAATTGACAAATCATCGCCCACAACTTTGTGTTCTACTCGTGCATAGAATCTACGCATAGAAAACCTGGCTCGCATGCCACTGTTGGGTAACGTAACATAAATTCAAAATTTTCCTACGCATATTCAGATCTTCCTATGGAGATACCAGCAACGAGAGAGGGGTAAGAGCATCTTCATACCTTTGAAGATCGCTAAGCGGAAGCGTTGCTAGAACGCGGTTGATGGAGTCGTACTCGCAGCGATTCCGATCTAGTGCCGAACAACGGCACCTCCGCGTTCAACACACGTGCAGCCCGGTGACGTCTCCCGCACCTTGATCCAGCAAGGAGGAGGGAGAGGTTGGGGAAGAACTCCAGCAACACGACGGCGTGGTGTCCATGGAGAGACGAGGTCTCCCGGCAGGGCTTCGCCAAGCACCGGCGGAGAGGAGGAGGAAGAAGAGCAGGGCTGCGCCGAGAGAGAGGGGAAAACCGTGTGTCTCAATGGCCAAAAGTGCCCGATATATATAGGGGAGGGGATAGGGGGTGCCACCCCTAGGGTTCCCACCCTAGGGGGTGCAGCAGCCCCCCCAGATGGGAGGTGCGGCGGCGAGAAGGGGGAGGAGGGGTGGCGCACCATCTTGTGGGCCTTAGGCCCACCTGGCCTAAGGTTTGCCCCCCCCTTTTCTCTCCCTTGCGCTATGGGCTGAGTGAGGAGGCGCACCGGCCCACCTAGGGGCTGGTTCCCACCCCCACTTGGCCCACCGTATCTCCCGGGGTCGTTGCCCCCCTTCGGTGGTCCCCCGGGGCCACCTCCGGTGCTACCGGTGGTCCCGGTACGTTACCGGTGATGCCCCAAACACTTCCGGTATCCGAAACCATCCGTCCTATATATCAATCTTTACCTCCGGACCATTCAGGAGCTCCTCGTGATGTCCAGGATCTCATCCGGGACTCCTAACAGCTTTCGGTAACCTCGTATAACAATTCCCTATAACCCTAGCGTCATCGAACCTTAAGTGTGTAGACCCCACGGGTTCGGGAGACACGCAGACATGACCGAGACACCTCTCTGGCCAATAACCATCAGCGGGGTCTGGATACCCATGGTGGCTCCCACTTGCTCCACGATGATCTCATCGGATGAACCACGATGTCAAGGATTCAATCAATCCCGTATACGATTCCCTTTGTCTGTCGGTATAGAACTTGCCCGAGATTCGATCGTCTGTATACCTATACCTTGTTCAATCTTGTTACCGGTAAGTCTCTTTACTCATTCCGTAGCACATCATCGTGTGACTAACTCCTTAGTCACATTGAGCTCATGATGATGTTCTACCGAGTGGGCCCAGAGATACCTCTCCGTCACACGGAGTGACAAATCCCGATCTCGATTTGTACCAACCCAACAGACACTTTCGGAGGTACCCGTAGTGCACCTTTATAGTCACCCAGTTACGTTGTGACGTCTGATACACCCAAAGCACTCCTACGGCATCCGGGAGTTGCACAATCTCACGGTCGAAGGAAAAGATACTTGACATTAGAAAAGCTTTAGCATATGAACAATACGATCTAGTGCTATGCTTAGGATTGGGTCTTGTCCATCACATCATTCTCCCAATGATGTGATCCCGTTATCAATGACATCTAATGCCCATGATCAGGAAACCATGATCATCTATTGACTAACGAGCTAGCCAACTAGAGGCTTGCTAGGGACACATTGTGATCTATTTATTCACACATGTATTACTGTTTCCTATTAATACAATTATAGCATGAACAGTAGACGATTATCATGAACAAGGAAATATGATAATAACCATTTTATTATTGCCTCTAGGGCATATTTCCAACAATGCCCTGTTGATGATGAAGGTTCCCTCCCATGGGGATGAGAGCTTGTGCTGGCCGGCGGTGCACTGGATTCTTCTGAGTACCAAGTCTCCCTCTCTGAAAGAGAGAGGCTTGATCTTCTTGTTGTGGTAGTATCTCAGCTTCTGTTGATAGATGGTTGTCCGGCTCAAGGCCAAGTCCCTTGCTTCCTCGAGGAGATCCACACCGTCTTCTCTTTCCTCCTTCGCCTCCGTTTCCGTGTACAGGGTGACCCGAGGCAAGTCGAACTCGATATACTTAGGGATAATGGCCTCGGACCCGTATACAAGGAAGAACACTGTGAAGCCGGTCGACCGGTTGGGCGTGGTGCGGAGGCTCCATAGTACAGCCGGCAGTTCTTCGATCCAGCAACCGGCTAACCTAACAAGTGGTGCCACCAGTCTTGGCTTGATGTCGGCCAGGATCAGGCCGTTGGCCCTCTCCGCCAGGCCATTGGACTGGGGATGTGCCACTGACGCCAAGTCGAGCCGGATGCCTACCTTTGAGCAGTAGAGCACCAGAGCGCCTTTGGCGAAGTTAGTGCCGTTGTCGGTGATGATGCTGTGGGGGACGCCATATCGAACAGAGATGTCCGTAATGAACTTGACAGCCGTGGGGCCGTCAAGCTTCTTGATAGGTCTGGCCTTGATCCACTTGGTTAATTTATTGACGGCTACCAAGAGGTGGGTCATGCCACCACGAGTCGTCTTGAAAGGCCCCACCATGTCCAGCCCCAGAAGGCGAAAGGCCATGACAGGGGGATGTTTTTGAGGGAGGAAGGTGGTATGTGGCTTTGCATGCTGAAGAATTGGCAGCCCTCGCATTTGTCGACCAGATCCACGATCTCCTCGAGGGCCATGGGCCAGTAGAATGCATGGAGGAACGCCTTGGACACCAGGGTTCTAGAGGCGGCATGATGCCCGCACTCCCCCTGGTGAATGTCTTTGAGGATCTCTTGTCCCTTTTCTGATTCGACGCAGGGCTGGAGCACGCGAGTCACGCTACACCGAACCAGCTCGCGATTGATGATAGCGTAGGCTCCAGATCTTCGCTGGATCTGCCTCGCCTCCGCGTCGTCTTGAGGTAGCTCGCCGCGAAGGAGGAAGGCCAGGATGAGTTGAGCCCATGATGGAGCCAACACAAGGGCTGGCTCCGCCTCGACCTGATTGTTAGGCGCTTCGGCAGCCCCCACGCTTGACGAAGCAGTAGTCGTGGGCTCGAGACGAGGTGTCTTTGATGCTGTCATGGCAGCCCGCTCACCGTCTACCTCCATGACGTCCACCCACTAGGTGTCGAGACGACAGGATTCGAGGCAGGGCGGAGCCAGAGTTGTTGTTGTAGCTGGTGCGGCAATTGGAGTCGGCATAGTCAGCGTAGCCGGCACACGAGCTGTAGCCGGCGTAGCTGGTGGAGCCGACGGCGCTTGCACCGAAGATTCAGCCGGTGCCGCAATTGGAGTCGGCATAGCCAGCGTAGCCGGTACAGGAGCTGTAGCCGGCAAAGCTGGTGGAGCCGACGGCGCTTGCACCGAAGAATCAGCCGGCACGAAGATTGATGCCGACTCTGGAGACGGCCTGATAGACGGCTTGTGGAGCTGCTCAAGGGAGACGCCGGCTGGGATAGCTTTTCTCATGGAGCCAATTTTGGCGAGTGTATCAGCCGTCTCGTTGTCTGCTCTGGGAACATGGTGGAACTCGGAGCCCTTGAAGGGGTCACTGAGCTGCTGGACGAGGAAGCGGTAGCTTGCCATGTTGGCATCCCTGGCGTCCCATTCGCTAGAAACTTGCTGCACCACCAAGTCTGAGTCACCGAAGCATATAAGCCGCCGGATGCCAATCTCCTTGGCGAGCCGTAGGCCGTGAGCCAGTGCTTCATACTCGGCGACGTTGTTGGAGGCAGCAAAGTAGATCTAGAGAGCATACTTGAGCTTGTCTCCTTTCGGATACGTCAAGACGATGCCGGCTCCCAGACCAGTCCGCATCTTTGAGCCGTCTAAGTGCATCCGCCAATGCGTAGAGTCTGGGGGTGGTGGCTCGAACTGGGTTCCGGCCAGTTGACTAAGAAGTCGGTCACCACCTAAGATTTTATGGGGGTGCGAGGCTCGTAGAAGATATCGTGGTCTGCCATGGCGATGGACCACTTGGCGATCCTGCCAGTTGCATCACGGTTGCCCATGATTTCTGAATGTGGAGCAGTTCTCACCACGGTGATAGCATGCTCTTGGAAGTATTGCTTCAACTTCTTTGCAGCAAGGTAAACACCATAACACATTTTTTGGTAGTGGGGATAGTTCTGCTTAGAGGAGGACAAGATCTCGCTAAGGTAGTAGACAGGGCGATCCACTAACAGTACCTTGCCCTCCTCCTTGCGTTGAACTACCAACACTACACTAACCATGCGAGTGGTCGCTGCAATGTATATGAGTATGGGTTCCCTTTCAACCGGCGTTGCCAAGATTGGCAGGCTCGAGATGACCCGCTTGAGGTCGCGGAAGGCTTCGTCCGCCTGGTCGGTCCACTCGAATTTTGTCTTCTTCTTCATGAGTTGGTAGAGTGGAAGGCCCTTCTCGCCAAGCCGGCTGGCAAACCGGCTAAGGGATGCCAGGCAGCCGACGAACTTCTGGACGTCTAGGATCCGAGCCGGCCGCACCATCCGGTCGATGGTGCCGATCTTCTCGAGGTTCGCCTCGATGCCACGAGCGGACACGAAGAACCCCAAGAGTTTGCCACCTAGAACCCCAAAGACGCACTTCTCCGGGTTGAGCCGGATCTTGTATTCGCGAGGGTTGGCGAACGTCTCCTGCAGGTCGTCGAGGAGGCTGAAGTGCTGCTTCGTCTTGACAATGATGTCATCCACATAGACATGGATGTTTCTGCCGATCTGTGGTAGTAGGCACTGCTGCATGCCGCGTTGGAACGTCGCACCATCGTTCTTCAGAGCGAATGTCATGGTGTTGTAGCAGTAGGCCCCGAAGGGCGTGATGAAGGAGGTCTTCAAGCATTCAGCTGGATCCAGCTTGATTTGATGGTAGCCTGAATAAGCATCCAGAAATGACAGCAGTTCGCAGCCTGCAGTGGAGTCGATCACTTGATCTATCCTAGGCAACGCGAAAGGGTCTCTCGGACAGGCCTTATTCAAGCTAGTGTAGTCGATACACATTCGCTAGGTGTTGTTCTTTTTCAGCACCAGGACTAGATTGGCTAACCAGTCCCGGTGGAAAACCTCCGTAATGAAGTCGGCCACAAGGAGCCGAGTAATCTCTTCTCCAATAGTGCACCGCTTCCCCTCGGCGAAGCGACGCAAGGGTTGTTTCACCGGCTTTGCATCCGGTCGCACGTGAAGTTTGTGCTCGGTGTACTTCCACGAAACACCTCGCATGTCCTTGGGGGACCATGCGAATATGTCCTGATTCTCATGGAGGAAGTCGACGAGCTCGCATTCCTATTTGGGGCTGAGGCCAGCCCCAATGGTGACGCATTGCTTGGGGTTTCCAGGGTCGAGTGGCACATCCTTGGTCTCTTTGGCCGGCTTGAAGGAGCCCTCGCCGGCCGACCGGGACGGAGGAGAAGGAACCGCCAGCTGCTCGATAGCCTGGGCAACGAGCCGGTCGATCTGTCGCTTCTCCTCGGCAATCACCAGGGCGTCGGCGAGGCGGCTGCTATCTTGGGCGGACTCGAGCGACTTCTTGTAGTCGCCAGCAATGGTGTTGATGCCCTTTGGACCCGGCATCTTCATCTTCAGATAGGCGTACTGCGGTATAGCCATGAACTTGGCCAGAGCCAGTCTGCCCATCAGCACGTGATACGGGTTGCTAAGATCCACTACCTCGAACCATTTGGACTCGCGGTGGAAGTGAGCCGTGTCGCCGAAGAGGACGTCCAGCTTGATATTGCCGATAGGCGAGCAGGACTGTCCAGGCACGATGCCGTGGAAAACAGTGCTGGTCCGCAGGACGTCCGTCTCTTTGAGCTCGAGCTTGCGGAAAGTGTCGACGTAGAGGATGTTGATGCTGGTGCCGCCATCGACCAACACCCGGTAGGTGAGCCTCTTGGAGGCAAGGGGGGGTCGAGGACGAGCGCGTATGAGCCCGGGTTGGGCATCACCGCAGGATGGTCTACCCGGCTCCATGTGATTTGTCTGTCAGACCAATGCATGTATTGGGGAACCGGGGGAACCGTGGCATTCACCTCGCGCCGTCTCTGGCGCAGGCTATGCTTGTCGTCACCTTCACTGGTGAAGACGACGAATGCTCCGTCTTGATGGGGGTAGTCGTCGTGGAGGCGGTCGTCGTCGCAAGGCGGCGGTGGTTGAGCCGGAGCACGACCGGAGCCGGGGCTTGAGGCGCAGCCTGCGCTCCTGGGGCTGCCGGCAGGCCCTCCCCTTGCAATAGCCGGCATGCGAAGTTGCACTGCCGAAGGGTGTGGGTAGATGGCTGTGCCCCAGAATGTATCTTGCACGAGGCGTCAAGCAGCTGCTCGAAGTTCTGCTTGGGCAGCCAGTTTGTATTGCCCCTGTTGGGGCGCTTCCGCTGAGGGCCGGCTTGGGGAGCCAACGTCTCACCCTCCATGCTGGCTACCAACTTGTTGTTGGAGCGTGAATCCATCTGATCCGCCTTGCGCTTGTTGTTGTGCTGGCCGCCTGGACCGTCTCCAGCCGGCTTGGGAGTAGTCGGCGTGGGGACAGCCTTGTCCGAGGCGGTCACCTTGACGCGCATCACCGAGTCGGTCGTGGCGTACTTGTTCTCCTTGGCCATGAGCACCGCCAGAGAGGAGGGCTCGAAGCACATGAGGTTGTGCTTGAGGAGGGTGCCATCTCGGCAACCGTCGATGAAGTACTGGATGGCCTGTACCTCATGCACCCCCTCACAGGAGTTGCGAAGCTCCGTCCACCGAGTGACATAGTCACGAAGGGGTTCGTCGGGCCTCTGGACGCACATGGCTAGCTCGCGGGGACGGCCAGGGCGCTTGTAGGTGCCAGTGCACTTGTGGACGAACACCTCCTCGAAGTACACCCATGAGTTGACGCTGCCGGCTGGAAGGCTGCTAGCCAAGTCCGAGTCGAGCCAGCCAACATGAGTGGCATGTAGCGGACTGCTACGCGCTTATCGCCCCTGGCAATGCCGACGGCTGTGGTGTAGTCGATCAGCCAGTCCTCTGGCTTGGCCGTGCCATTGTACTTGGGTGTGTCCTGAGGCAAGGTGAAGCCTCAGGGGAATGGCTCCCCTCGGATCCGGGGGCTGAAGCAGGCCAGACCGATGGGACCATCCTCCTCCAGGAGGGCTGACTAGGCCAGGGTGATGAGACGCCTGTGGGTGTCCTGGTCACCCTAGGGAATGCGAGCGCCGATCCAAGCTGCGACCGGAGAAGCACCTTGCGAACCGGAGGCATGGGTCCTCCCCGGACGAGAAACCTCACATGCCGAATCGCTCTCGTCGCCTCCGTGACGCCTGCTCTAAGTATGCTCGCTCTGGTGCTGGGAGCACCGGTCTTGGCTACCCTCGCCTCTCCGGCCGGAGGTGCGATGCGAGGAAGATCCCTCGGCGTGGTGATGACCGCTAGAGTTGCGGCACGCTTCGGGGTTGGGTCCTAGAGACTCTGACTGGGCCTGACCGGGGTCCAGCCGCGTCTCCTGTTCATCAGTGACGTCAAGGAGATCCTTGACCCGCTTCTCCTGGAAGGCGCGCTCCTCGCCCTCCAGGCTTGGCATTTCTTCCATGGCCACCTGTGCCGCCCGCAAGTTGGCCGCAGGGGTCTCATAGACGGGCTGATTGCCGCCTAGGATCTTGGAAATGAACCGGCCGCGGCCGCGGACCGATCCAAGCCAGCTAGGGGCCTCAGAAATCGGAGTGAGGCCACATGCGGAGTTATACTCGCGCTGCATAGCCTCCATCCGACGCAATGCCCTCCTCCAAGATACGCTTGCGAGCCTCCTCCAGCGAGGCTCGAGCGTCGTTAGGGTTTGTGGAAGCGGCAATGGGTGTCTTTAGGCCGGCGAGAGCGTCCTGAAGAGTATCAGCGGTGACAGCAGCATGCTCACCAGCGTCTGCTGACACCTTCCCATGAGCCGTGTTGGTGCCGGCGCCAATAACCATCACCTCCACGATGTTGGAGACAGCGACGACATGGTACGGGGTGAAGAACTCCACCGACGGTGGAGAGCCGTCAAAGACGAGTACATTGCTAGGGTACACGTCATGTGCAGGCATCTCAGCAATAGAGAGCCTACTGAAGCTGACGCATAGCGCCTCAACGTTGAAGTCCTTGCCGAAGTACCGAGGACCGTCGTTGAGACGCAGGTCGCTAAAGAGAACGTTGAGGTTCTCCACAGCAGCGACGATGATGCTAGGGGCGCCTCATCATCGGGATCTTCGTCCGAATCCGCATGGCGGACGGGGACGTCGTTCATCATCGGTGTTGCCTCATCGAAAGCGGGCTCCACGGGCATGCAGATCGATCCGAACGCGATGCATCCGGTGGTGTAGGTGCAGGGCCCCGCCCAGCGCGTAAAGCCATCCGATGCCGCGATGGGCCCCACGGTGGGCGCCAAATGTTGGTAAATACTCACAACAGATGCCATAGGTAGGCTAAAGTCGGTGAGAACCGAAGAGACAATGAAGGGCGCTGGGGACGAGGTTGGTACAAGCATGGAACGCACGATGTACCCAAGTTCAGGGCTCTCCGTAGAGATAATACCCCTAGTCCTGCCGGAGTGTATGATGTATATGGATGGATTACAAGGTTGCTCCTGGAGCTGTGTTGAGGAGGAGGAAGAGGGGAGCAGCCGGCTCGTCTCTGCCTCTCTCTATGTGGTTGGTGAGTGTGGTATGTTGTTCGACCAACCCTCTGCATGGAGGGTGACCGAGGGGTTTTATAGTCGAACCCACCAGCCTACAATATGGATAAAGGGTACAAGAGTGGGACCCGGCTGGCAGCCTCACCGGCTGGCCAGGGGGCCCACGAGGGTCTTGTCTGAGTTGTGGGATCCGCCGACTAACCAATGAAGCTATCGCGTAAGGTTGACGCTAAGCACGAGCGGTACGTCAAGCATCGTCCAACGAGATTCATCATGGGCCGATAGTATGGCCGCCTCCACAGTTCCCCACGCCGAGTGCAGTAATGGAGTGGGAGTTTGACGGTCCGACACTATGCTGGGTGATGGATCAGAGCCGGGGTAGGTCAGCGACATGGCCGCCGACGCTCGTACCTGCCGGGCACTCCGATCCGGTACCTTTGCTGACACGTAGCCACCTTTAATCTAGGGTCTCGTCATGACCTACGATCTGATGTGACTTTAGATCCCCGGCCGGCTAGCCTGCTTGGCTAGCCGGCTTGGGCACGACCGCCTCGTTCCTAGCCGGCTGGCTTGGCCAAGACGGTTAGAAAGAGGTAGCCGTCCTGCCTCTAGCCGGCAGGGGTTGCCTGGCTGGCCAGAGAGTTGGGCGCCTCGTCCTCCAGCCGGCAGGCGCAGCCTAGCCGGCCAGAAGACTTGGACCTTGGGAAACTGTACTTGGTCATATCTTTTGGGAAGGAGATGAAGGAGCAGGCTCGATGAGCCTACCCCATGGTTATCCCCCCGACAATAGTAGTGCTATGCATAGGATGGGCAAATGCATGATAATGGTGACACGAAGGTGAATACAAAGACTGTTACGAAAACCCCGTCAGGTGCCACTAATGCCTGAGGGTGATGGTGTTGAGCTAGATGACCACTTGAGAAAGAAGTGTTGTACCAGAAAGGTTTTGTGTGAGTGGTTTCGGAAATGGGATTAAATTTAAGATTTGTTAACCCTCCCAACCGTACATGTGCGACCATGATACCCCTTTATGGGATGGGGCTGCATTGATTACTCTCGTCGTGCTAGCAAGGAGCCTTCATTACTAGTGGTGGGAGTGATATGGTGAGTCTCGTGACGGGTCGTGCTATGTAGGACGACTATGCCGTTTTTACGTGTTTCCGACACATCGTTAGTCCCTGCATGGATGATACAGTCTAGAGTTGGTGCTCGTAAGACGTACATCATGTGGGCTAGGTACCAATCGAGTGGATTCTTTGTCTAGTGTCGTCGGGGGAAAAGGCATTGATCGGGTACATCGTATAACCTCTACAGAGTATCAAACTATTTGAATAGCAGTGTCGACGGTTAAGGACAATTGGGTGGTGCTCCTTAAACTACGTCTAGAATTTTCTACATAAACCATGTGTGCGTGTGTATAAAGGTGTCACCTGAGAAAGTGATTACTTGGTCAAGTTTGGTGACTTGACATGAAGGATGAACATGAGGTGTTCAGTCCTTGGTGTATTTAAGTCGACATCTGTAACATGTTCCTATGGTTACTGCTTGCGTATTGATGCAGGACTATCTAGGTACATGACCGTGTTTATGCATTTATAAAACTTGCTTTCCGCAAAGGCTCCATTATACTTCATTTTGCACTCATTTACATAATCCGCATCATGGGCTTGCCACTGGTACAAGCAAAGTACTCATTGGCTTGCCACTGGTTATTTTATTGACCACACATGGAGGAACCAGAATATGGAGAAGAATTCGTCGCCCAAGACGGACACGCGAACTAGGCCGCTTCCCAGTCAGAATGCGTGTTGCTTAGGCTGATGGCATGGGTTCATTTTTCCTACCAAGAATTCCGCTAGTAGTTGAGTTGGAGTGATTGTACTTCATGGCCCTATCTATGTAAGACTTGACCATAATGGTCCTTATTTGTATCATAGTTAATTGTGGATGTAAGACTCTTGTTACTTAGTATCTGTGTGTTCAGTGAGCATTGATATCTGGGGTCACTATACACGCTCATTCGGTGATCTTGACTCTTAAGTTGGGGTCCCCACAATATTAGTCCAAGAGACAATGTATGTTGTCATGAATTTTAAAAACCACCAAGGGAGCATATGTTCTTTCAATCTCCCCCTTTTTGGTAATTGATGAAAACATAATCAAAGCTTCAAATAGAGATATACATTAGAATATAGCTTTGAAAGATACCTGACTAATGAAAAGTCCCCCTAAATGTGTGCAATCCCCTTTTAAGAGATGTTTGCTTTTGACTGCATTGGAACACACATAGTAGAAGGGACAAGACAAGTCATGTGAATCTTGGCTATATGAATCAAACATATGTCAATGAAAGGTTTCCATGTTCAAGAGTCGCTCTTGCAAACAATATGTGCAAGAGACAAGAGATCATGATAAATATGGATATGATGCATATAATTACCTTGACGTTCCTCAGCATCTTAGCAGTAGGAATACACTTGAGAAAACAATTGTTAGATAACACACGAGTATTCTATTGTAAAGATGCAAAGAGCTTCAATAGTACCAAGACACGGAAGACATATTCATAGTAGGATTTGATGATAGATATGTCTCCAAGAGTATTTAGAACTTTCTCACCTAAGTGTGATTATGTCGGATATCCTCTCCCCTCAATCATCGCATGTAGATATTGGGTGTAGGTAGGGTGAGACAAGTCCAATACAAGAAGTCCAATATAAAAAGTATACAAAGTATAGGTTTATTTGCCTTCTTGTATTTCTCCTCCTTTTGGTAAGCATAAGCTTAGGTAACTCTTTGATATGTCTCCCCCTTAAGGATTTCTCCTCCTTTAATATCTCTCCCCCTTAATGATATATCTCCCCCTGAAAGTGTAAGCTTTGATAGAGGCTTTCATATATCTCTCCCCCTTTGGAATTAATTTGCAAAAAGGTCACACGGTAATGGTTCCTTAATAGTAATGGATCCTAGATTCTTCTTTCTTTGAAAAGGGTTCCTTGATTTTTCTCCCCCTTGAGTATAGATAAGTGTTCCTTGAACCCCCCCCTTTAGTAGGGAACCTAGATGTTTCTCCCCCTTGGAAGTTTTGAGAACTCTGTTGAAGGAATCCTCCTTCAGCAAAAATTTAGATAATCATTAGGAAAACCGCTAGCATCAAAATTCGAAGTCTCCTAGGCAACTTGGGTCGGTAGAACCGAGAATGAAGTTGGGCCTTTGGGAGAAGTCGGTATGACCGATTTTCCCAATTCGGAGAGACCAAGTTGCAAATAGAAACATAGCTACTTGGAGAATGGGATCTCTTCAAAACAAATATAAATTCTTCCTTGCTATTTTGTCAACAAAATTTATCAAACAATTTGGCCAAAGCTCTGAGAAAGTTTTAAAATGATTTTCAAGGAATGTTCAAAAAGGTTTGCTAGAAATTTTCAGAACTAGATGAGAATTGAATGGTTCCAAGAAAGCTTGCAATGAGAATGTGAACCATACAAAACTTTCATCTAGATGTTGGTCGCCGACTAGGTCACCAATATTATAGTAAATTGAGTTAAGGAACCAAGCAAGAATGCCTGATCATCGGTCATACTCATCGTTAAGCTGAAAATGGGGTTGCCATTTTTTGTTAAGCATTTTAATGTCCTCATCACTTGATGTACATATTTATCAAGGATATGAGTACATACCTTCGAATGATGTTGATGATGGGCATGTAGGTGAACTTGTTTGTGGATGCTCAATGGTGATGAAGATCATCTTAACTTTGGATCGATCCTTGTTGTTTCGCTTCAGTTTTCACCTACATAGGTTAGTAATGCAAGGAAGAACATAATATACCCAAACGTCAAGAGTAAATTAATTCATAAATAGTTGTCAAGATATGATTTTGTTGTCTTCTTCCTTCATGTCCAAAGAAAGGGTTGTTGCTACTTGGCCATTACAGGATTTCTTTTGATGTGGGTTGATGACAATCTTGTGGATTGTAGTTATTCCAAGTACCTACAAAAAGGTCCAATGCAATACAAGGGAGCATAGGTTTCCCAGATATAAGATAGTTTCGTACCAATACCATCATGGAATAATCAACTAAGCTCATACCCTTGCATGCATTCGAGTGAGTCTAGCTCAAGTTTGAGGCATCAATGATGTTCAAATAACTCCTCAAGTGACAAAACACCTTCTCATCAAGTGGCTTGGTAAAGATATTGGAAAATTGTTTGTCAGGACGAACATGCTTGCGATTAACATCTTCTTTACCAACATGATCATAAATGAAATTATGTCGAACTTGAATATGTTTAATTCGAGAATGTTGCATGGGATTATGAGAAATTTTAATAGAACTTTCATTGTCACACAACAATGGAACATGTTTCACATGAATGCCATAATCCTTAAGAGTTTGTGTCATCCATAGCAATTGCGCACAACATGATCTGGCAGCAATGTATTCTGCTTCCGTGATAGATAGAGATACCGAGTTTTGTTTCTTGTATGACCAAAACACAACAGATCTCCCAAGAAATTGACATGTACCCGCGGTGGATTTTCTATCAACCTTGTCTTCGGCATAGTCCAAGTCGGAATAGCCAACAAGATTAAAAGAAGATTCTTTGGGATACCATATGCCAAAGGTTGGTGTATATATCAAGTATCTCACAATTCTTTTCACAACCTTTAGATGACACTCCTTAAGTGCCGCTTGATATCGGGCACACATGCAAACACTCAACATGATATCAGGACGGGAGGCACGTAGATATAGCAATACAACAATCATTGATCCATAAACTTTTTGATAAACCAATTTGTCCTCCATGGTGAGGTCAACATGTCCACTAGTAGGCATGGGAGTTTTCATACCTTCACACTCTTACATGTTGAACATCTTGATAAAGTCGTCGTTGTACTTGGTTTGAGATATGAACGTACCTTCTCTCTTTGCTTTGATTCGCAAACCAAGTAATAATTTCAGCTCACACATCATGGACATCTCATACTTGTCGGACATCAACCTTCCAAACTTCTCACTAAAATGTGGCTTAGTAGATCCAAAGATAATATGACCCCCATAAATTTGGCACACAAATAGTTTGCCATTAACTCTTTTAGTGAATATGGTTGTATCAATTTTACCAATCTCAAAACCATTTTCGATAAGAAACTTCTTTAGGCATTTGTACCAAGATCGACGGGCTTGTTTAAGACCATATAAAACTCTACAAAGTTTATAAACATTATTAGGTTTCTTATGGTCCACAAAGCCGAGAGGTTGTTTGACATAAACTTCCTCCTCAATTTCCGCATTTATAAAAGCACTTTTGGCATCCATTTTGTAAAGGGTAATATCATGGAGATTAGCATAAGCGAGAATAATATGAATGGCTTCAAGTCTAGCAACGGGGGCATAGGTCTCACCGTACTCCATACCTTCAACTTGCGTGTAGCCTTCAGCTATGAGACATGCCTTGTTGCGTACCACTTGGCAATCATCAGGTTGCTTGTTCTGAAACACCCATTTTGTACCAATGATGTTGTGCTTGTCCTTGGGCTTCTCCACGATTGTCCAAACTTAATTCCTCTCGAAGTGTTGTAGCTCTTCGTGCATGGCATTCACCCAATCCAGGTCGTCAAGTGCTTCTTCTACCTTCACACGCTCAATTCTCGAGATAAATTAGTAATGCTCACAAACATTAGCTAAATGAGTTTTTGAGCGAGTGGTTCTACCGGTTTGTATGTCGCCGAAGATTTGATCTAGCAGATGATTCTTGTTCACATGTGCTCGAACTCGTGACAGCTTTTGCTTGTTGGATGGTGGAGCTTCCTCATCATCGTATTCTTCTTCATTGTGGTTGAAGGTGGCATCTCCTTGAGGTGGTGGTGAAGAAGGTTGAGGTGGATCATCATGGTGTACTCTTTCTTCCTCTTCATCATGCCGTGTGCCACTTGTAGATGCCTCCATTTTGTTTTGTGCTCTACTAGGAGAAATCCTACTGGTAGCGCTGGTTTTAGGGCTAGCAGTAGCACGGACACCAGCGCTACTAGTACCGCGCGACACCTAACTTGGAGCGTGCTTGTTGGTATCCCCGCACTACTGCTATGCCCACTTAGCAGTAGCGTAGGTTCGACCGGCGCTACTGGTACATAGGTGTAGCGTCGGCTAGAAGCGCTACTCTTTTCTGCTAAGCAACGCTACTTCCATACCTACTTAGCAGTAGCATTGGTCCAACCAGCGCTACTGTTGTATTTACACAATTTGTTCTACTACATATTTGCGCTATATTTGTACATGTTCTATACAATATTCTAATCATATCAAAAACCTGCAATATGGTGATCATATCATACACATAATAGTCTCATCATATCATCACATCATCCACAGAAATCATGTCATCTCATCATATATAATCATGATATAGCGATAGAAGTTAACTGACATGTCTCGAATACAAGCAACTTCGTGGTCATCACATACACATGTTTCATCATATATCTAAACAAAGATATAGAAGAGAAGAGCGATCACCATGAGAAAGAGCGTAATAATGTAGTAGTTCTTGAGGCGTCAGTTATGATCCCTCTCTCGCGCTAGCGTGAACCTCAAGTATCTAACTTCTGCTTCGGCTCTGATATCGAACCCTATGTACACGGCGTAGCACTTCTTCACCATTGATGATCTATGTACCTGCATCGTCACGTGAGTTGATAAAATGCAACATAATATATAGTTGAGCAACATAAAGAGACAGAGTTAGCAAAACTAGAAGCAACATATCATAAGCATAAATAATAAAGTTCATCGTACCTAAACAGGCACATTGTCATATATCATAAATTACTCCAACATATCATGTCATCTATCCAAATCAGGGAGGAAGGACCCATGCTTAGTGAAAGGCTTTAGGTAGAGACACTGACCGGCTACGCATGTTCGTACGTCTTCCCACAACAATTACCTTTCTTCATAGAACAATCCTGTTTTTTGAGGACCTCCTTCATCATGACTTGGTAATGTCACGCTGGTTGTGATAGAACTCAGCTCATAGTCAATGATTCAGTTCATTTATTAGTTTCTTGGCCCATTGCATATTATCGTCATCGCCGGATGTAGGTGACATGCGAAGGCTCATCGAGATCTGGTTTTTTCCGTATGATCCTTCCAATAAATGATGTAATCGTTGATGCATGTATGGTGTCTAATTTGGGGCAGATTAAGAGGCCACACGATCTTCTTGGCCTCATCGACACTAGTAGGACACAGGTTCGCCGAGGGAAGAACTTTATTATGTAGATACTTCAAATGCTCATCGAGGCTTGTGTCTGTCCGTTTGTTTTTGGCCTTCGTCTTTAGAAGTTCAAGCGTGAAACTCAAGCAGGTCACCTCAGGATTGCAACCGTCATACAATGGGGTATTCAAGTCTACCTCTAGTTGCACCAGCTTGGCCTCCTCTCTTGAACAGGCTCTGTCGGTAGTTGTACTCTTGACAAGCAGATCTTGAACATGAGAGTCATCCACGACTGAACTTACTCACGTCAAAGACTGCAACATATCCTCCTCTTCTCTATCGTGTCTGAACTCTTCTCCGCCATGTACGACATCTTCTCCTCCATGTATGACCTCTTCTCCTCCTCCATGTCATGTGCCCTCAAACTCTTCTATGGGTCCATTATCCTCGTCATCATCTTCAATTATCCCTCGAGGATTGCCATCCATGCAACCATGCATGAGCAGGTGCGCCTTCAAACTTTCACGGTCGAAGGTGTCCAAGATGAAGATTAGTTTGCATCTTCTACACAGACATATAACCGCAGTTCGGTTATTTAAATACATGTTGTGCACCGAAGCTCGGAGGGATCTTTCCACCACCCTTCCACTAACCTTCATGATTGCTTGTGCGGTATAATCAGCAAAACAAATTTAACCATGCATGCATATATCAAAGTCATACAAAATTTCGGTATGGCCTTCCCAAGGATTAGGCCATATAGTGTTCACCCTAAATTTGGCACAATGGAAATAAACAAAACATTTCGGCAAAACATAAGCAACTCATGCATGTCATGCACGATCCGACAAATACACATAGGCGGCAACTAATATGACACGCACATATTCCCACCATCATAGCACGTACACACATATTTCCATTAATTCTTGCAAGGTAGAAGTTATTTCTCACCTTTCGCCAAAACATAGAGGGATCGATCGAGCAAACATGCCGTAGATAGCTGGTGTCGTGCTATCTAGATAGCCAGGGATCAAAAGTCATAGGACAAAGATGCATGGTATTTCTAGTTGGAAGGAGGTTCTCTACCTAACTAGTGGAGAGGGAGGGAAAACAAGCTAGTGAGACAAAGGCATATGAGTGGGCCGTAAGAGAGAAGGAGGGAGAGAAAAATAAATTCAAGTGAGAAATAAGAATCCATGCAATAATGCAGCTCATTAATGGAGGAGATGGTGGATGGGGCATGAATGCGGAGAGAATAGTAGTAGGAGAAGGATAACTAAGTGAGGGAGGTCGAGGAGGGAGAGGGGAAAGGGGAGGCGGAGAAAAGGTGGTCGCTACACATAGCAGTAGTGCTGGAAGCCTAGTAGTGATATAGCTAAGCGTTGTAGCAGTAGCGCTTGTTAATGCCCCAACGTTGCTGCTAATTGGGGCTCACGTGCTGGCAACGTACACACATAGCGGTAGCCGTGGGCTTCCAACACGCGTTGCTGCTATGCAATTAGTAGTAGTGTTGATTATTGACCAATGCTACTAATACAGGTAGCCCCTGTCGGTGGTGATTTGACCACTTAGCAACAGCACCGTGTTGACAAACTGCGCTAATACTACTTAGATACTTGTAGCGTCGGTTGCTTCCCGCACTACTATTACTTAGCGGTAGCATTTTTGTATTATACTGCGCTACTACTAAAATTCTATCTATAAGATTTCTCCTAGTAGTGGTGGTTCACCTGGCTGTGAAGTAGGAGCTTCCACCTGTGCTAATGAAGTACTTTCCTTAACATCCGTGGGATGAATCTTGCCGATTGACTAGTCTTGAGTGGCTTCTGAAGGTTCCTTATCTCCTACATCATTTTACAATTTTTCGACTTGCGAACCGTTAGAATCATCAAACTTCACATCTACCATCTCTTCAGCTTTTCGAGTGAAGTTGTTGTAAACACGATAAGTGTGAGAGTTTGATCTGTAACAAAGTAGGAATACCTTCATGAGATTTAGGACAAAATTTAGAACTATGATGCTTATCAAGAATGTAGCACTTTGAGCCAAATACCTGAAAGTATCCAACTTGGCGTTTGTTACCGGTGAATAGCTCGTATGTCATTTTATCGATAAGCTTGTGTAAGTAGATACGGTTTGTGGCATGACAAGTTATTTCCACGGCTTCTGCCCAAAAGTGTCTTGGCATCTTGTTTTCTTCGAGCATCGTTCTAACCATATCTATGAGAGTCCGGTTCTTCCTGTAAACAAGTCATTTTTGTTGAGGTGTGTACGCCGCCAATAACTCATGTGAGATACCCTCTTCATCAAGAAAAGTATCAACATTTGTGTTCTTCAACTCCGATCTATTCTCACTCTAAACTTTCTTGATCTGCACTTCAAACTGATTTTTTGTTCTCCGAGCAAAGTTCTTGAAGATCTTTTGTACTTGTGACGTGTCATCAAGAAAAAATACCCCATGTAAATCTAGAAAAATCATCAACAATAACTAGACCAAAAAAATTTCCACCGAGTATCATGTAAGCTTTGGGACCAAAGAGATCAATGTGAACTAGCTCGAGTGGCCTTCTAGTAGTCATGATGTTCTTCACAGGATGACTTCCAACGACTTGTTTTCCTGCTTGATAAGTGCTACAAAGTCTATCATTGTCACTCATAACATCTTTAACACCAAGAATATGATCACCTTCGATAAGCATGTCTAGAGTATGCATTACAACATGTCCTAGCCTTCTATGCCATAATCAATATTTAGAAGATTTTGCAATAATACATGTACGAGGTTTGGATTTTTTAGTGAAATCGACAATGTATAGATCACCTATATGAAAGTGTTGGAATTATGCCCTAGAGGCAATAATAAATATAGTTATTATTATAATTCATGTATCAAGATAATCGTTTATTATCCATGCTATAACTGTATTGAATGAAGACTCATTTACATGTGTGGATACATAGACAAAACACTGTCCCTCGCAAGCCTCTGGTTGGCTAGCCAGTTGATCAAAGATAGTCAGTGTCTTCTGATTATGAACAAGGTGTTGTTGCTTGATAACTGGATCACGTCATTAGGAGAATCACGTGATGGACTAGACCCAAACTAATAGACGTAGCATGTTGATCGTGTCATTTTGTTGCTTCTGTTTTCTACGTGTCAAGTATTCGCTCCTATGACCATGAGATCATATAATTCACTAACACCGGAGGAATACTTTGTGTGTATCAAACGTCGCAACGTAACTGGGTGACTATAAAGATGCTCTACAGGTATCTCCGAAGGTGTTCGTTGAGTTAGTATGGATCAAGACTGGGATTTGTCACTCCGTGTGACGGAGAGGTATCTCGGGGCCCACTCGGTAATACAACATCACACACAAGCCTTGCAACCAATGTAACATAGTGTAAGTTGCGGGATCTTGTATTGCGGAACGAGTAAAGAGACTTGCCGGTAAACGAGATTGAAATAGGTATGCGGATACTGACGATCGAATCTCGGGCAAGTAAGATACCGAAGGACAAAGGGAATGACATACGGGATTATATGAATCCTTGGCACTGAGGTTCAAAGGATAAGATCTTCGTAGAATATGTAGGATCCAATATGGGCATCCAGGTCCCGCTATTGGATATTTACCGAGGAGTCTCTCAGGTCATGTCTACATAGTTCTCGAACCCGCAGGGTCTGCACACTTAAGGTTCGACGTTGTTTTATGCGTATATGAGTTATATGGTTGGTTACCGAATGTTGTTCGGAGTCTCGGATGAGATCACGGATGTCACGAGGGTTTCCAGAATGGTCCGTAAACAAAGATTGATATATAGGATGACCTCATTTCATTACCGGAAGGTTTTCGGAGTTACCGGGAATGTACCGGGAATGACGAATGGTTCCGGGAGTTCACCGGGGGGCAACCCACCCCGGGGAAGCCCATAGGCCTTGAGGGTGGCGCACCAGCCCTTAGTGGGCTGGTGGGACAGCCCAAAAGGGCCCTATGTGCATTGGAAGAAAAATCAAAGAGAAAAGGAAAAAAAAGAGGAGGTGGGAAAGGAAAGAAGGACTCCACCCACCAAACCAAGTAGGACTCGGTTTGGGGGGGAGTCCTTCCACCCTTTGGCTCGGCCGACCCCCCCCCCCCCCAAGGCAAGGTCCCCCCTCTCCCACCTATATATACGGAGGTTTTAGAGCTGATTTGAGACGACTTTTCCACGGCAGCCCGACCACATACCTCCACGGTTTTTCCTCTAGATCGCGTTTCTGCGGAGCTCGGGCGGAGCCCTGCTGAGACGAGATCATCACCAACCTCCGGAGCGCCGTCACGCTGCCGGAGAACTCTTCTACCTCTCCGTCTCTCTTGCTGGATCAAGAAGGCCGAGATCATCGTCGAGTTGTACGTGTGCTGAACGCGGAGGTGCTGTCTGTTCGGCACTAGATCGTGGGACTGATCGCGGGATAGTTCGCGGGGCGGATCGAGGGACGTGAGGACGTTCCACTACATCAACCGCGTTCACTAACGCTTCTGCTGTACGGTCTACAAGGGTACGTAGATCACTCATCCCCTCTCCTAGATGGACATCACCATGATAGGTCTTCGTGCGCGTAGGAAAATCTTTGTTTCCCATGCGACGTTCCCCAACAGTGGCATCATGAGCTAGGTTCATGCGTAGATGTCTTCTCGAGTAGAACACAAAAGTTTTTGTGGGTGGTGATGTGCGTTTTGCTGCCCTCCTTAGTCTTTTCTTGATTCCGCGGTATTGTTGGATTGAAGCGGCTTGGACCGACATTACTCGTACGCTTACGAGAGACTGGTTTCATCGCTACGAGTAACCCCGTTGCTCAAAGATGACTGGCAAGTGTCGGTTTCTCCAACTTTAGTTGAATCGGATTTGACCGAGGAGGTCCTTGGATGAGGTTAAATAGCCACTCATATATCTCCGTTGTGGTGTTTGCGTAAGTAAGATGCGATCCTACTAGATACCCATGGTCACCACGTAAAACATGCAACAAGAAAATTAGAGGACGTCTAACTTGTTTTTGCAGGGTATGCTTCTGATGTGATATGGCCAACGATGTGATGTCATATATTGGATGTATGAGATGATCATGTTGTAATAGATAATATCGACTTGCACGTCGATGGTACGGCAACCGGCAGGAGCCATAGGGTTGTCTTTATACTAATGTCTGTGCTTGCAGATGCGTTTAATATTTTGCTAGGATGTAGCTTTAGTAGTAATAGCATGAGTAGCACGACAACCCCGATGGCGACACGTTGATGGAGATCATGGTGTGGCGCCGGTGACAAGAAGATCGTGCCGGTGCTTTGGTGATGGAGATCAAGAATCACGTGATGATGGCCATATCATGTCACTTATGAATTGCATGTGATGTTAATCCTTATATGCACCTTATTTTTCTTAGAACGACGGTAGCATTATGAAGTGATCTCTCACTAAAATTTCAAGACGAAATTGTGTTCTCCCCGACTGTGCACCGTTGCTACAGTTCGTCGTTTCGAGACACCACGTGATGATCGGGTGTGATAGACTCAACGTTCACATACAACGGGTGCAAAACAGTTGCGCACACGGAACACTCGGGTTAAGCTTGACGAGCCTAGCATGTGTAGACATGGCCTCGGAACACATGAGACCGAAAGGTCGATCATGAATCATATAGATGATATGATTAGCGTAGGGATGCTTACCACTGAAACTATACTCAACTGACGTGATGACCGGACTTGAGCTAGTGTAAGTGGATCATGAACCACTCAAATGACTAGAGAGATGTACTATTTGAGTGGGAGTTTAGCGAATAATTTGATTAAGTTAAACTCTAATTATCTTGAACATAGTGTAAGTCCACGTTGAATATATTTGTGTTGTAGATCATGGCTCACGCGACAGTCACCCTGAATTTTAATACGTTCCTAGAGAAAGCTAAGTTGAAAGATGATGGAAGCAACTTTGTAGACTGGGCTCGTAATCTTAAGCTAATCTTACAAGCTGGGAAGAAGGATTATGTCCTTAATGCTGCGCTAGGAGATGAACCACCCGCTACGGCTGATCAGGATGTTAAGAACGCTTGGTTAGCACGTAAGGAGGACTACTCAGTAGTTCAATGTGCAGTCTTGTATGGCTTAGAATCGGGACTTCAACGTCGCTTTGAGCGTCATGGAGCATTTGAGATGTTCCAGGAGTTGAAGTTTATCTTTCAGAAGAACGCCCGGATCGAGAGGTATGAGACCTCCGGTAAATTCTATGCTTGCAAGATGGAGGAGAACTCGTCTGTCAGTGAACATGTGCTCAAAATGTCTGGGTACTCAAACCGTCTAGCTGAGCTGGGGATTGAACTCCCGCAAGAGGCTATCACTGACAGAATCCTTCAATCACTTCCGCAAAGCTATAAAGGCTTTGTTCTGAACTACAACATGCAAGGGATGAACAAGTCACCCGGCGAGTTGTTTGCGATGCTGAAAGTCGCAGAGTCTGAACTTCGTAAAGAGCATCAAGTGTTGATGGTGAATAAGACCACTAGTTTCAAGAGAAACGGCAAAGGCAAGAAGGGTAATTCAAAGAAGAGCGGCAAGCCTGTTGCCAATCCGACGAAGAAACCCAAAGCTGGTCCTAAGCCTGAAACAGAGTGTTACTATTGCAAGGGTATGGGTCACTGGAAGCGCAATTGCCCCAAGTATCTGGCAGATAAGAAGGCGGCCAAAGAAAAATCAGGTATATTTGATATACATGTTATTGATGTGTACTTAACCGGCTCTCGTAGTAGTGCCGGGGTATTCGATACCGGTTCTGTTGCTCATATTTGCAACTCGAAACAGGAACTGCGGAATAGATGAAGGCTGGCGAAAGATGAAGTGGCGATGCGCGTAGGAAATGGTTCCAAGGTTGATGCAATCGCCGTCGGCACGGTTTCACTTCAGTTACCATCAGGATTAGTTATGAATTTGAATCATTGTTATTTAGTGCCTGCATTGAGCATGAACATTATATCTAGATCTTGTTTTTTGTGAGATGGTTACTCTTTTAAGTCAGAGAATAATGGTTGTTCTATTTCTATGAGTAACATCTTTTATGGTCATGCACCCAATGTGAGAGGATTGTTCATATTGAATCTTGATAGCGATACACACATACATAACATTGAGACCAAAAGAGTTAGAGTTAACAATGATAGCGCCATATTTTTGTGGCACTGCCACTTAGGTCATATTGGTGTAAAGCGCATGAAGAAACTCCATGCCGATGGACTTTTGGAGTCATTTGACTTTGATTCACTTGACACGTGCGAACCAGGCCTCATGGGCAAGATGACTAAAACTCCGTTCTCCGGAACAATGGAGCGTGCAAGTGACTTGTTGGAAATCATACATACCAATGTGTGTGGTCCGATGAGCGTAGAGGCACGTGGCAGATATCGTTATTTTCTCACCTTCACTGACGATTTGAGTAGATATGGTTATGTCTACTTCATGAAGCACAAGTCTGAAACATTTGAAAAGTTCAAGCACTTTCAGAGTGAAGTTGAAAATCATCGTAACAAGAAGATCAAGTTCCTACGGTCTGATCGTGGGGGTGAATATCTGAGTTTCGAGTTTGGTGCTCACTTAAGACAATGTGGAATTGTTTCACAGTTGACACCGCCTGGAACACCAGAGCGTAATGGTGTGTCCGAATGTCGTAATCGTACTTTATTAGAGATGGTGCGATCTATGATGTCTCTTACCGATTTTCCGTTATCGTTTTGGGGTTATGCATTAGAAACAGCTGCATTCACTTTAAATAGGGCACCATCAAAATCCGTTGAGACGACACCATACGAACTGTGGTATGGAAAAAGGCCAAAGTTGTGTTTCTTAAAGTTTGGGGATGTGATTCTTATGTCAAAAAGCTTCAGCCTGAAAAGCTGGAACCCAAAGCGGAAAAGTGCATCTTCATAGGTTACCCAAAAGAGACAGTTGGGTACACCTTCTATCTCAAATCCGAGGGCAAAGTGTTTGTTGCTAAAAACAGAGCTTTTCTCGAGAAGGAGTTTCTCTCAAGAGAATTGAGTGGGAGGAAGATAGAACTTGATGAAGTTGTCGAACCTCTCATCCCTCTAGATGGTGGCGCAGGGCAAGGGGAAACCTCTGTCGTTGCGACGCCGGTTGAGGAGGAAGTTAATGATGATGATCATGAAACTCCGGTTCAAGTTTCTGTCGAACCACGCAGGTCGACGAGACCACGTGCTGCTCCAGAGTGGTACGGTAATCCCGTCTTATCAATCATGTTGTTGGACAACAATGAACCGGCAAATTATGAAGAAGCAATGGTGGGCCCAGATTCCAACAAATGGCTAGAAGCCATGAAGTCTGAGATAGGATCCATGTATGAGAACAAAGTGTGGACTTTGGAGGTACTGCCTGAGGGCCGCAAGGCTATTCAGAACAAATGGATCTTTAAGAGGAAGACGGACGCTGACGGCAATGTGACCGTTTATAAAGCTCGACTTGTGGCAAAGGGTTTTTCACAAGTTCAAGGAGTTGACTACGATGAGATATTCTCACCCGTAGCGATATGCTTAAGTCCGTCAGAATCATGTTAGCAATAGCTGCATTTTTCGATTATGAAATCTGGCAGATAGATGTCAAAACGGCGTTCCTTAACGGTTTCCTTAAGGAAGAATTGTATATGATGCAACCCGAAGGTTTTGTCGATCCTAAGAATGCTAACAAGGTGTGCAAGCTCCAGCGATCCATTTATGCACTGGTGCAAGCATCTCGGAGTTGGAACAAACGCTTTGATGAGGTGATCAAAGCATTTGGGTTTATACAAGTGGTTGGAGAATCTTGTATTTACAAGAAAGTGAGTGGGAGCTCTGTGGCGTTTCTAATATTATATGTGGATGACATATTGCTGATTGGAAACAACGTAGAGTTTTTGGAGAGCATAAAGGATTACTTGAATAAAAGTTTCTCTATGAAGGACCTAGGAGAAGCTGCTTACATTCTAGGCATTAAGATCTATAGGGATAGATCAAAACGCCTAATAGGACTTTCACAAAGCACATACCTTGATAAAGTTTTGAAGAGGTTCAAAATGGAACAGTCCAAGAAGGGGTTATTGCCAGTTTTACAAGGTACGAGATTGAGTAAGACCCGATGCCCAGCAACTGATGAAGATAGATAGCATATGCGCTCCGTCCCCTATGCTTCAGCCATAGGTTCTATCATGTATGCAATGTTGTGCACTAGACCGGACGTTAGCCTGGCCATAAGTGTGGCAAGTAGGTTTGAGAGTAATCCAGGAGTGGATCACTGGACAGCGGTCAAGAATATCCTGAAGTACCTGAAAAGGACTAAGGAGATGTTTCTCGTGTATGGAGGTGACGAAGAGCTCGCCGTAAAAGGTTACGTCGCTGCAAGCTTTGACACAGATCCGGACGACTCTAAGTCGCAAACCGGATACGTATTTATTCTTAATGGGGGTGCGGTAAGCTGGTGCAGTTCCAAGCAAAGCGTCGTAGCAGATTCTACATGTGAAGCGGAGTACATGGCTGCCTCGGAGGCGGCTAAGGAGGGTGTCTGGATGAAGCAGTTCATGACGGATCTTGGAGTGGTGCCAAGCGCACTGAATCCAATAACCTTGTTCTGTGATAACACGGGTGCCATTGCCTTAGCAAAGGAACCACGGTTTCACAAGAAGTCCAGACACATCAAACGACGCTTCAACCTCATCCGCGACTACGTCGAAGGAGAGGACATAAATATATGCAAAGTGCACATGGATCTGAATGTAGCAGACCCGCTGACTAAACCTCTTCCACGGCCAAAGCATGATCAACACCAGAACTGTATGGGTGTTAGATTTATTACAATGTAATTCGCATGATGATGTGAGGGCTAGATTATTGACTCTAGTGCAAGTGGGAGACTGTTGGAATTATGCCCTAGAGGCAATAATAAATATAGTTATTATTATAATTCCTGTATCAAGATAATCGTTTATTATCCATGCTATAATTGTAGTGAATGAAGACTCATTTACATGTGTGGATACATAGACAAAACACTGTCCCTAGCAAGCCTCTAGTTGGCTAGCCGGTTGATCAAAGATAGTCAGTGTCTTCTGATTATGAACAAGGTGTTGTTGCTTGATAACTGGATCACGTCATTAGGAGAATCACGTGATGGACTAGACCCAAACTAATAGACGTAGCATGTTGATCGTGTCATTTTGTTGCTACTGTTTTCTGCGTGTCAAGTATTTGTTCCTATGACCGTGAGATCATATAACTCACTAACACCGGAGGAATACTTTGTGTGTATCAAACGTCGCAACGTAACTGGGTGACTATTAAGATGCTCTACAGGTATCTCCGAAGGTGTTCGTTGAGTTAGTATGGATCAAGACTGGGATTTGTCACTCCGTGTGACGGAGAGGTATCTCGGGGCCCACTCGGTAATACAACATCACACACAAGCCTTCCAAGCAATGTAACTTAGTGTAAGTTGCGGGATCTTGTATTACGGAACGAGTAAAGAGACTTGCCGGTAAACGAGATTGAAATAGGTATGCGGATACTGACGATCGAATCTCGGGCGAGTAACATACCGAAGGACAAAGGGAATGACATACGGGATTATACGAATCCTTGGCACTGAGGTTCAAACGATAAGATCTTCGTAGAATATGTAGGATCCAATATGGGCATCCAGGTCCCGCTATTGGATATTGACCGAGGAGTCTCTCGGGTCATGTCTACATAGTTCTCGAACCCGCAGGGTCTGCACACTTAAGGTTCAACGTTGTTTTATGCGTATTTGAGTTATATGGTTGGTTACCGAATGTTGTTCGGAGTCTCGGATGAGATCACGGACATCACGAGGGTTTCCGGAATGGTCCGGAAACGAAGATTGATATATAGGATGACCTCATTTGATTACCGGAAGGTTTTCGGAGTTACCGGAATGTACCGGGAATGACGAAGGGGTTCCGGGAGTTCACCGGGGGGGCAGCCCACCCCGGGGAAGCCCATAGGCCTTGAGGGTGGCGCACCAGCCCTTAGTGGGCTGGTGGGACAGCCCAAAAGGGCCCTATGCGCATTGGAAGAAAAATCAAAGAGAAAAGGAAAAAAAAGAGGAGGTGGGAAAGGAAAGAAGGACTCCAGCCACCAAACCAAGTAGGACTCGGTTTGGGGGGGGAGTCCTTCCCCCCTTTGGCTCGGCCGACCCCCTTGGGGCTCCTTGAGCCCCAAGGCAAGGTCCCCCCTCTCCCACCTATATATACGGAGGTTTTAGGGCTGATTTGAGACGACTTTTCCACGGCAGCCCGACCACATACCTCCACGGTTTTTCCTCTAGATCGCGTTTCTGCGGAGCTCGGGCGGAGCCCTGCTGAGACAAGATCATGACCAACCTCCGGAGCACCGTCACGCTGTCGGAGAACTCTTCTACCTCTCCGTCTCTCTTGCTGGATCAAGAAGGCCGAGATCATCGTCGAGTTGTACGTGTGCTGAATGCGGAGGTGCTGTCTGTTCGGCACTAGATCGTGGGACTGATCGCAGGATAGTTCGCGGGGCGGATCGAGGGACGTGAGGACGTTCCACTACATCAACCGCGTTCACTAACGCTTCTGCTGTACGGTCTACAAGGGTACGTAGATCACTCATCCCCTCTCGTAGATGGACATCACCATGATAGGTCTTCGTGCGCGTAGGAAAATTTTTGTTTCCCATGCGACGTTCCCCAACAGAAAGCCGGTAAATACCATGTTATAATTATCTTTTAGAAACACTTCGCAATCAACTTTCATAAATAGCACATTGAAACCAAAGTCCGCTAGTCTAGATATGGAAAGAAGATTGTAGTTAGTGATTCAAGAAGCATGACATTTTGAATGGAACTATCATGAGATATGGCCACCTTACCAAGACAAGGTCCTTAACCTTGGAGTTGTCTGCAAAAGTAACATACCTTCATGGTCCATGGTTTGGTGTGATCTCTTGAAACATGTCTGTATCCCCGGTCATGTGATCGGTGCATCCACTGTCGATAATCCACTCCTTTCATTCAGCCATGTAGTCTCTAAGGTTTGCCATAAGACTTAGGCTCCTCATGCTATTCCCATATTCGATGTCAAAATTCTCATCTTCATCGTAACAGTCGTGCTCCAAATTGTCATCGTCTCATGGAATATCCTCAATGATGCCATAAGATTTATTAGAATTTTGACCATGACAATGTTAACCTTTATGAATTTTAATGGCTTCAACAATGATGTTATTGATGGTAATGACATCTCCTTTAGCATGCATGAGGTCACGAATCTCAAATAGACAATTACCAAAGTTTGAATCATTGGGCTACATTTTGTGAAAAACAATATATTTTTGGAGAATGACATCAAGATTTTTCAAGGAGTAGTCGGGATATCTTTTCTCCAAATCTTTACACAAAGTGTAAGCACACTCAAAGTACTTCATTTGATTAAGCACAATTCTTGGCAATCCTCTAATGATAAGATTACCAGTTTCAAGATTGCAAAGCTTAGTATCCTCTTCATGATGAGAAGGATGTAAGGGATCAATGGAAGGCACATAGGGAATTTCTACATACTTTCTCAAATGCAATTCATTAGATATATCAAGCACTGGGGAAGAGTAGCTTTCCCCAGATGAGTTTAACAGATTCGGTGAAGAACCGACAGGATTCTTGGTTTCACTGCCAAGACGACCCAGTCGGCGTGGGATATTCGGGCCTCCCGCACTATACGGATGATAAGATCTAGTCGGCTCCTTCCTTGACCGTGTCCAAGGAGGATAAGATCGATGTAGATATCTTGGTGATAGTGTTAGTTGCCTTGATGTGGAAAGGTGTCAACGAAATGGAGCTCCTTGAAGTCTTCTTCCAGCGTAGGACCCAGCCACTCCAGGCCAGAGCCCATCCAATGAGGAAGTATGAAGGGTCGGGTGATCCAACCCGTGTTCATCCTCAGGATATTGGGTAGGAGGCGCTAGAGAATAAACTCAACGCCATCACTCCAGTGAGGAACAATCTCACGGGCACCAGGTTGGGGGCCCCTTTCTCGACGGAGCTATCGCCGAATGAGGTAAGCTATCGAGCATCTGGGCTGAGTGAACTTCTTTGTTGCTTCAGTTCCTATTTATGATTTTGCTTTCTTCATTCGGCAGGCTTTTACAGGTCTAGTTAGTTCTATTCAGGTGGTTGACCGTTCACCCATTGACGTGGAGAGCGACACTGAGAATCCGGACGCTGAGCACCCGGAGGGCTTGGAGGATGACGACGATGATGACAGTGATGACGAGGAGACATAGGAGAGCGACGACGATCATGGAGATGAGGCGCAATCTTCTCTGTCTGACGAGGTTCCACCTAAGACACGTTCCAAGGTGCGCCAGGCCTGTGGAGTCTATGTTGGCGCCTTGAAGACTCCATCGGTGGAAAAGCTGAGTGCGTCGGCAATGCTGACTCGCAGTTCCAAACGGGGTCGAAACGATCCTGAGACACTGTCGTAGCAAGTCGTCATGCAGTATAAGATCACAAGCTCCAATCCTTGCAAGGCCATTATGTCGCGCATTAAGGTTGACGTACCCGTGGCTTCAACGTAATTATTCCCGCCGAGTGATCCATCCCAGTTTGAGCAATGTCTTTCGAGTGATGATTAGATTTTTGTTGTTTTTTTTGCACGGCCGATACCTCGACTGCTTCCCTGGAACCCGAGACCTCTTAGAAAGGTAGAGCCAACGTTGATGTCTCTTCCTCCAAAGGTAACCCTTGATCTTTTCTGGTGATCCATTTAATACTCGGGTTTTAGCCATACGAGTGGCCTTTCGAATGTCTTGTGAACATGTGTAGATCCCTGAAACGTAATTGAACTCGACGTCGATGCTCCCCTCTGTAGTTGGAGAAGTGTTGAAGTAGGCTCCGACTCCCAGCCGAGTGAGCATCAAGGCAAAGACTCCCATGGTGTAGGAGACCACCTCATCTAGGGTGTCACTCAGACTATATCCGCTGACCACTACATCTCCTCTCCCCAAGGGTCGCAACATCTTCCAGCTCCACCGTACCCCGAAGGATCAGGAGGGGGCATGCAAGGAAACCTTGGCTCAGCTAGACGTGATGGTTGGTAGATTGAAGGAGGCATATGACCCGAGTGAAGTCGTGGCACAGAATATTCGGGTGAGTCCTTCACGTACACATTTGTTTCATACTTGATTCTGAATCTGTTGCCGAGTGGGAATCCTGAGTATGCATGCTCGGAGGCACACCTGCTGGGAGTTTGCTTTCAGTGGGGGCACGCTGAGCGCACCCACTGGGTGTAGTCCCCGAGGCTACCATCGACTAAAGCAACCAGCGGTAGTCTCATTTTGTTTATATGTTCTACACAGGCTAGTAGGGTGTGGAACCCTTTTCTTTCCTCTATCTCTCCAATGGGGGCGCGCTGAGCGCACCCACTCAGTGTAGTCCCCGAGGCTACCATCGACAGAGTAAGTCGGCGGTAGTTTCAGTTTCCTTGTCTTGTTCGATAGAGGCTGGTTGGGTGCGGAGCCCTTATCCTTTCTCTCTACAGTGGGGGCGTGTTGAGTGCACCCAGTGGGTGTAGTCCCGAGGCTACCGTCGACAGAAGCAGTCGGCATTAGTCTTAGAGTTGTGATTTTATATTATGCTTTACGTTTACTTGTTAATGGCAGACTGCTTGTGGGCCCGGGGGCCTTAATGATGCCGTGGAGAAAGATATGTATGAACTCCGACTGAGCCTCAATGGAGAGAAAGCCAAGAACAAGCGACTAGAGGAGGAAAGATGAACAACTGAAGGTAAGCCCTCGCTATCCAAATGATTCCCACTTCGGTTATTTTCTTATCCGACTGAGGCTGTCTTGTCAGATCGCATTTCTTAGAGGCCGAGGAATTCCATTTCTCTAGTTACCGTGAAGGATTCCCTCGAGGAGAGGGATGAAAAGCTCGCGTCCGCTTGGAAGGAGGCCAAGCTGAAGACCTATCCAGCCGAAGCCAAACACAAGAAGAGAATCGTCTTCTCAAAGCCGGTGCGGAGAATACTGCAGCAGAGCTTGCCAAGCCGAAGAAGCATTATGCCGAGTGGGAGACCAAATTTGAGAAGGTCACCACCAAGAAAGCTGAGTTGGAGAAGTGCCTTGAGGACTTGAGCTTGGAACTCTGTGAGAAGCTCAAAGGTATGTTGAGCGTTTGAATGCTTCCCCATTGCCACTCTGAAATTTCTGAGTGGCGTTTATCATCCTTTGTTTCCCACTGGGTGCAGCCTTCGCCGCTAATGTTGAAGAAGAGAAGATGCAAATAGAGAAAGATCTTGATCCCAAGAGAGGGCTTCTAAAGGATAGCGCTGCTTTGTCTCTCCTCATGCTGGAGGCTCACCTCGGTTACGTACTAGCTTGTTTCAAGTGGCTCCAGTCGGCTGTTTTGAGAGATCGATGAGGAGAAAACCCCTAACAGTGCACCCCTAAAGGATGCCTAGACCATCGTGAACCATGTGAAGGCCATCCCCAATGAACTCAAGTCATGGAAGAAGTCATCGGCAAGGGTCGGAGCTGACATTGCCCTTTCACTCGTCTGCAAACACTATAAAGGGCTGTATGAAGAGAAGCTGAAGAGTCTCTGTGTCGTCAACCGAAAAAGCACCATGTTCGAAGAATTCATGGAGATCTCCACGACGACTGCCACTCAGATTTAGGAGGGAATCGATCTTAACACCTTCGCGGAAGCAGTGGAATCTTCGGCCCTGAGTGATACTCGAACGAAAGACATTAAAGTTTTAATTCGCCTCCGGATGTCGAGTGGTTTTATGTAAGCCCAAACTTCGAGTCGGTTGTGGGACCTCTCTTATACGTACCTTTAGCTGAACTTGATTCCGTATATCCACATTTGAGTTTGGATCTTATTTGCTTGGTCGTCTTTATATGGGTTCACTTTTACTCGTTCGAAAACTGGTTCGCATCCGAGTCCCCGAGTGTGGAGGTTGTCCTCACACGGGATTGTTTTTGACTTAGGCGAAAGCTGGTTCGCAGCTGACCCCCCGAGTGTGGAAATTGTCCTCACTCAGGATCATTTTTGTCTTAGCTAAATGCTGGTTCGCAGCTAAGCCCCCAAGTGTGGAAGTTGTCCTTACTCGGGATCGTTTTTGACTTAGGCGAATGCTCGTTCATAGCTAAGCCACCGAGTGTGGAAGTTTCCCTCACTCGGTATCGTTTTTTACTTAGGCGAATGCTGGTTCACAGCTAAAACCCGGAGTTTGGAAGTTTTCCTCACTCGGGATCGTTTCACCCAAAGAGGAAGCGGACTTGCTGCTAGGAATGATTGTTCTGTTCATCTTGGCATCCGAATGAACATCTTGCCCTCATTTGGAACTGCTTTAACTTAGGCGCGAACTGGTTCGCAGCTAAGCCCCTGAGTGTGGAGATTGTCCCCACTCAGGGAAGGGTTTACATTAGGCGAAACAGGTTCGCTACCAAAAATGACTGTTCTATTTATATTGGCGTCCGAATGAAGATCTTTCCCTCATCCGGAACCGCTTTAACTTGGAAAAAACTGGTTCGCACCTAAGGCCCCGAGTGTGGAGGATATCCCCACTTGGGGAAGGATTTACCTTAGGCGAAACAGGTTGTCTACGAAGAAATGATTATTCTTGCAAACTCGTTAGTGGTCCTATGTATCTTGGTGTCCCAATGAAGATATTGTCTTCATTCGGAACCGCTTTACCTTAGGTGAAAGCTGGTTTGCCGCTAAGACCCCGAGTGAAGAGGTTGTCCGCACTCAAGGTAGGTTTTACGTTAAGCGAAAATAGGTTCGTTGTTAAGGATTTACACCTACTGGGGGCGTGTTTCACCGGAGTGATGTATTTTAGAATAGTTGAATAAAGTCAAAACTTTATTCTTCCAATCATTCAGATTTTTTACAGGAATGAAAAAAGGAAAGTTCTATGTGTAGAACTTGCGGAGGATGTCCGCGTTCTAGGTTCTAGGATCCTCCACATCATTATCGATGTTGTATAGCCGATAAGCTCCATTGTGTAGGACTTTGGAGATGGCGAATGTCCCTTGCCAAGGAGGTGCTAGCTTGTGGGGTTTCTGCTGGTCCAGTCGGAGGACCAAATCTCCCTCTTGAAATGCACGACCCCTGACTTGCTTGTCATGGTAGCATCGTAGGTCTTGCTGGTATGTCATGGACCGAATGAGGGCCAGCTCTCTCTCTTTATCTAGAAGATCCAAATTGTCTTGGCGTCCTTCTTCGGCTTCAACTTCATTGTATTTCTCCACTCGGGACGAGTTCTGACGTAAGTCACATGGCAGAACGGCTTCCGACCCATACACCTTGAAGAACGGAGTACACTTGGTTGAACGATTTGGAGTCGTTCGCATACCCCATAGGACGGATGGTAATTCTTCTACCCATGCGCCTGTGGAATATTTGAGGTCTCTCATCGGTCGAGGCTTCGGTCCTTGAAGTATCATACCATTCACCCGTTCCGCCTTCCCATCCGATTGCGGGTGCGCCATGGAGGCGTAATTAACCCGAGTACCTTTGGAGTGACAGAACTCGCGGAACTCCTCCACACAGAAGTTGGTTATATTGTCGGGTATGATGTCGTGAGGGACTCCGAATCCCAAGATGATTAGCCGAATGAAGCTGACGATAGTCCCCACGTCCAAGTTTTTGATGCGTTTAGCTTCGATCCACTTGGTGAACTTATCCACCACAACTTGCTGGTGGGTGAATCCACTCGTCTCGGCGCATAAATGGTCGACCATGTTGAGGCCCCACAAAGTGAATGGACAAGTGAGTAGAATCGTTTTCAGCACGGATGCAGGCTTGTGCGACTGATTCTTGTCGAACTAGCATCCTACACACATGTACACCAAGTCCCTTGCTGCCTCATTGGCTCGGGGCCAATAAAAACCCGCGCGGAAGGCCTTGGACACCAGGGTCTGAGAGGGGTCGTGATGTCCATAGGTTCGCGAGTGGATCTCATGCTCAATTTCTAGTCCTTCCTCTCGGGAAATGCACTTTTGGGTGACTCCTGTAACACTCTTCTTGTAGAGCTTGTCTCCGAGTATGATGAAAGCTTTAGGTCGCCAAACGATTTGGCGGGCTTCCTCTTCGTACTTGTGAAGCTCTTGCCAGAGGAAGTAAGCCATATAAGGTTGTGTCCATTCAGGCGTGATGACCAACTTCTCGTGGATGAGGTCGACCATGGCCAGGACGTCGATCTCAGCCGGATTAGACGAACTCATTGCTTGCGGGGCCTCTTTTTTGAAGGGATCCTCCTTGACCAAGGGACACATAAATGCTCGAGGAACACGCCCTTGAGAACGATTTTCCAAGTGGACCCGAGATTTACCAAATCATCGGCTGCTTGATTCTTGGCTCACGGCACATGGTGCAGTTCCAACCCTTCGAAGTTTTTCTCCAGTTTCCTGACTGTGTTGTAGTAGACTATCATTGATGTGATTCGAATGTCCCATTCTTTCATTACTTGATTGACAATGAGATCAGAGTCACCATAGACCATCAATCGGCGAATGCCGAGTGAGATAGCCATGCAGAGACCGTATAGGAGGGCCACTTACTCGGTTTCGTTGTTGGATGAATCGAAGTGGATTTGGAACACGTAGCTCAGTCAGTCTCCTTGGGTGAAATGAGAACCACTCCAGTCCCCAAGCCATGGAGCATTTTGGATCCATCGAAGAACATAGTACAATTCTCTAGGATGTCCGAGGACGGTTGCTCTTGCTCTATCCATTCGTCAAGAAAGTCCACAAAGGCCTAAGACTTGATTGCTTTCTTGGCTTCAAACTTGATCTCCAGCGGTAGGAGCTCAATCGCCCATTTGGCAACTCAGCCACTAGCATCCCGATAGTGCAGGATTTCCGCCAGGGGAGCGTCAGTGATGATAGTGACCGAGTGATATTGGAAATAATGGACTACCTTCTTTACTGTCAGGTAGATCCCATAGACCAACTTCTGGTAGTGGGGATATCTTTGCTTTGAGGGGATCAGTACCTCCGAGATGTAGTAGATGGGCCTTTTACCTTGTACGCCTTGCCCGCTTCTTCACACTCTATAGTGAGTACAGCGCTAACCACTTGGCTGGTGGCAGCAATGTACAGGAGAAAGGGCTCCCGGGTGCTCGGAGCAGCTAACACCTGCTGGGTAGAAAGAACATCTTTAAGTTGGTCAAATGGGACCGGCGCCTCGTCGGTCCACTCGAATCTGTCGGATTTCTTCATCAATTGGTAAAGAGGACGAGCCTTCTCGCCTAGTCTTGAGATGAAGCAGCTCAGGGCTGCAAGGTAGCCCGTAAGCCTCTGCACATCATGGATGTGCTCCGGCCGTCTCATCCAGACGATGGCACCGATCTTGTCGGGATTGGCATCGATACCTCGTTCGGAAATGAGGAAACCAAGTAGCTTTCCAGCCGGAACATCGGAGATGCATTTGGCTGGATTGAGCTTAATCATGAAGCATCGGAGGTTCGTGAAGGTTTCGGCGAGGTCGGCCAAAAGGTCAGATCCTTTCCTCGACTTGACCACTATGTCGTCCATGTACGCTTGGACATTCCGACTTATCTATTCTTGTAAGCAATTTTGGATCATGCGCTGGAAGGTGGCTCCAGCATTTCTTGTTGGATAACGTAGTAAATTCAAAATTTTCCTACAGCATATAAGGATCTATCTATGGAGAGGCCAGCAACGAGCAAGAGGGAAGAGCATCTTCGTACCTTTGATGATCGCTAAGCGGAAGCGTTACTAGAATGCGGTTGATGGAGTCGTACTAGCAACGATTTAGATTGTGGTGTGATTCCGATCTACGTGCCGAATCACGGCACCCCTGCGTTCAACACACGTGCAGCCCGGTGATGTCTGCAACACCTTGAATCAGCAAGGAGGAAGGAGTGGTTGAGGGAGAGCTCTAGCAGCACGACGACGTGGTGGCGGTGGAGCTACGTGGGACTCCGACAGGGCTTCGCCAAGCACCGTAGAGGACGAGGAAAAAGAGAGGTAGGGCTGCGTTGAGGGAGAGAGGTTTCTGCGTCTCAAAACAGCCCCAACTCATGGATATATATAGGAGGAGAGGTAGGAGGTTGCGCCACCTCTCGAGTTCCCTCCCTAGGGGTGGCGGCAGCCCCATCTAGCGCCAGGAGGTGGCGGCCATGGCACGGAGAGGAGGGGTGGCGCGCCAGGTGGGCCTGGGCCCCCTCCTGCGCTAGGGTTGCCCCCCTTCCTCCCTTTGCCACACCTTGGGCTGGGTGGGAGGCACCCAAACCCACCAAGGGGCTGGTTCCCTCCCACACTTTGCTCATGTAGCCTCCCGGGGCTGGTGGCCCCTCCCGGTGGACCCCTGGAACCCTTCCGATGGTCCTCGTATGTTACCGGTGATGCCCAAAACATTTCCGGTGTCCAAAATCCCACTTCCTATATATCAATCTCTACCTCCGGACGATTCCGGATCTCCTCGTGACGTCCGGGAACTCATCCGGGACTTCGAACAACCTTCGGTAACCACGTACACTATTTCCCTATAACCCTAGCGTCATCGAACCTTAAGTGTGTAGACCCTACGGGTTCGGGAGACATGCAGACATGACCGAGACATCTGTCCGGCCAATAACCAACAACGGGGTATCGATATCCATGTTGGCTCCCACACGTTCCACGATGATCTCATCGGATAAACCACGATGTCAAGGATTCAATCAATCCCGTATGCAATTCCCTTTGTCTATCGGTATGATACTTGCCCGAGATTCGATCGTCGGTATCCCTATACCATGTTCAATCTTGTTACCAGCAAGTCTCTTTACTCGTTCCGTAGCACGTCATCCCGTCACTTAATCCTTAGTCACATTGAGCTCATTATGATGATGTTCTATCGAGTGGGCCCAGAGATACCTCTCCGTCACACGGAGTGACAAATCCCGGTCCCAATTCATACCAACTCAAGAGACACTTTCGAAGATACCCATAGTGCATCTTTATAGTCACCCAGTTACGTTGTGAAGTTTGATACACCCAAAGCACTTCTACGGTATCTTGGAGTTGCACAATCTCACGGTCCAAGGAAATGATACTTGACATTAGAAAAGCTTTACCAGACGAACAACACGATCTAGTGCTATGCTTAGGATTGGGTCTTGTCCATCACATCATTCTCCCAATGATGTGATCCCGTTATCAATGACATCCAATGTCCATGATCAGGAAACCATGATCATCTGTTGATCAACGAGCTAGCCAACTAGAGGCTTACTAGGGACATATTGTGATCTATATATTCACACATGTATTATTGTTTCCGGTTAATACAATTATAGCATGAACAATAGACAATTATCATGAACAAGGAAATATAATAATAACTACTTTATTATTGCCTCTAGGGCTAATTCCAACAGTCTCCCACTTGCACCACAGTCAATAATCGAACACCCATAGCATTCTGGTGTTGATCATGTTGTGCTCGTGGAAGAGGTTTAGTCAACGGGTCTGCAATATTCAGATCCGTATGTACTTGGTCCAATATCTATTTCTCCTTTATGGACGTAGTCCTGGATGGAGTTGTAGCGGCGTTTGATGTGCTTGGTCTTCCTATGAAATCTGGGCTCCTTGGCTATGGCAATAGCTCCAGTGTTGTCACAGAAGAGTGTCATCGGGCCTGATGCACTTGGAATCACTCCAAGATCGACGGTGAACTCCTTCATCCATATCCCTTCTTGAGCTGCTTCCGAAGCAGCTAGGTACTCCGATTCACATGTAGATGCTGCGACGACGTCTTGCTTGCAGCTGCACCAGCTGACTGCCCCACCATTGAAAACATACATGTATCCTGTTTGTGACTTGTAGTCATCCAGATCTGTGTCCAAGCTAGCATCGGCGTAACCCTTTACGACGAGCTCTTCGTCACCTCCATATATGAAAAACAACTCCTTAGTCCTCTTTAGGTACTTAAGGACATTCTTGACCGTTGTCCAGTGTTCCATACCGGGATCACTTTGGTACCTCCCTACCAAACTTATGGCAAGGTTCACATCAGGTCTGGTACACAGCATGCATACATAAGAGAAGCTACGGCTGAAGCGTCGGGGATGGTACCCATCTTCTCTTTATCTTCTGATGTGGTTGGGCATTGAGTCTTACTCAATCTCATACCTTGCAATATAGGAAAGAACCCCTTCATTGACTTATCCATATTGAACTTCTTCAATATCTTGTCAAGGTATGTACTTTGTGAAAGACCTATGAGGCGTCTTGATCTATCTCTATAGATCTTGATGCCTAATATGTATGCAGCTTCTCCAAGGTCCTTCATTGAAAAACTTTTGTTCAAGTAGGCCTTTATGCTCTCCAATAACTCTATATCATTTCACATCAACAATATGTCATCCACATATAGTACGAGAAATGCTACAGAACTCCCACTCACTTTCTTGAAAATATAGGCTTCTCCATAAACCTGTATAAACCAAAACGCTTTAATCACCTCATTAAAGTGAATGTTCCAACTCCGAGATGCTTGCACCAGCCCATAGATGGAGCGCTGGAGCTTCCATACTTTGTTAGCACTCTTAGGATTGACAAAACCTTCTGGTTGCATCATATACAACTCTTCCTTAAGATATCCATTAAGGAATGCTGTTTTGACATCCATTTGCCAAATTTCATAATAATGAAATGCGGCAATTGCTAACATGATTCGGACTGACTTCAGCTTTGCCACGGGAGAGAAAGTCTCATCGTAGTCAATTCCTTCAATTTGTCGAAAACCCTTTGCGACAAGTCGAGATTTATAGACGGTCACATTACCGTCCACGTCAGTCTTCTTCTTAAAGATCTATTTATTTTCTATGGCTCGCCGATCATCCGGCAAGTCCACCAAAGTCCATACTTTGTTCTCATACATGGATCCTATCTCGGATTTCATGGCCTCAAGCCATTTGTTGGAATCCGGGCTCGCCATCGCTTCTTCGTAGTTCGAAGGTTCACTGTTGTCTAACAACATGATCTCCATCACAGGGTTATCGTACCACTCTGGTGACCTCGTGGACCTTCGACATTGAATATCAACTTGATTCGAAGTTTCATGATCACCATCATCAACTTCCTCCCCAGTTGGTGTAGGCGCCACGGGAACATTTTCCCGCGTTGTGCTACTCTCCGGTTCGAGAGGAGGTATAGTTAAATCATCAAGTTCTACTTTCCTCCCACTTACTTCTTTCCAGAGAAACTCTTTCTCTAGAAAGGATCAGTTCTTTGCAACAAATACTTTGCCTTAGGATCTAAGGTAGAAGGTATACCCAATAATTTCCTTAGGGTATCTTATGAAGACGCATTTCTCCGCTTTGGGTTCTAGCTTTTCTGGTTGAAGTTTCTTCACATAAGCATTGCAGCCCCAAACTTCCAGAAATGACAGCTTAGGTTTCTTTCCAAACCATAATTCATAAGGTGTCATCTAATACGTCTCCAACGTATCTATAATTTTTTATCGTTTCATGCTATTATCTTGTCAAACTTTGGATGTTTTGCATGCCTTTTATATATATTTTTGGGACTAACTTATTAACTCAGTGCCAAGTGCCAGTTCCTGTTTTTTCCATGTTTTTGAACCCTTTCAGAGGAGATTTTGAAACGGAGTCCAAACGGAAGCAAATCCCCGAAAAGATTTTTTCTGGAACGGAAGAAGATCGGGAAGCTTTGGAGCCAAGGCAGGGGAGCCTCAGGGGCCCCACAAGCCCCCACCCCACGGACAGGGGGGAGGTCGCACCATCCAGGCTTGTGGGCCCCCTGAGCGCCCCCTAACCTAGGGGTTGCGCCTATATATTCCCTAAAAATCCCAAAAACATTAGGAGATCATCGAAAGTACTTTTCCACCGCCGCAAGCTTCTGTCTCCGCAAGATCCCATATGGGGCATGTTCTGGTGCCCTGTCGGAGGGGAGATTCGGACACGGAGGGCTTCTTCATCAACACCATGACCTCTCCGATGATGCGTGAGTAATTCACCATAGACCTATGGGTCCATAGCTAGTAACTAGATGGCTTCTTCTCTCTCTTGGATCTTCAATACAAAGTTCTCCATGATCTTCATGGAGATCTATCCGATGTAATCTTCTTTTGCGGTGTGTTTGTCGAGATCTGATGAATTGTGGATTTATGATCGGATTATCTATCAATCTTATTTGAGTTTCTTCTGATCTATCTTATGCATGATTTCATATCCTTGTAATTCTCTTCGAGTTGTGTGTTTTGTCTGGCCAACTAGATCTATGATTCTTGCAATAGGAGAAGTGCTTGGTTTTGGGTTCTTACCGTGCGGTGACCTCACCCAGTGACATAAGGGGTAGCGAGGCACGCATCGTGTTGTTGCCATCAAGGGTAAAAAGATGGGGTTTTCATCATTGGTTTGAGATTATCCCTCTACATCATGTCATCTTGCTTAAGGCGTTACTTTGTTCGTCATGAACTCAATACACTAGATGCATGCTGGATAGCGGTCGATGTGTGGAGTAATAGTAGTAGATGCAGAAAGTATCGGTCTACTTGTCTCGTACGTGATGCCTATATGTATGATCATTGCCTTTTATATCGTCATGACTTTGCGCGATTCTATCAGTTGGTCGATAGTAATTTGTTCACCCACCATAATACTTGCTATTTTGAGAGAAGCCTCTAGTGAACACTATGGCCCCCAGGGTCTACTCCACACCATATTTTCAGCCTTACACTTTTTACTTCCTTGCACTTTCCGCCTTCAGATCTCACTTTGCAAACAATCTTGAAGGGATTGACAACCCCTTTGAAACGTTGGGTGCAAGCTTGTTTGTGTTTGCGCAGGTACTCTGGACTTGACGAGACCCTCCTTCTGGATCGATACCTTGGTTCTCAAACTGAGGGAAATACGTACTGCTCCTGTGCTGCATCACCCTTTCCTCTTCAAGGGAAAAACGAACGCAAGCCCAGCCTCCGTCAACGTGTCAATTTCTGGCGCTGTTGTCTGTGGGATAGCATCATCTCAATGGATTTAGACGGTGCCCTATTTAAAGTGAATGACGCGGTTTCCAATGCATATCCCCAAAATGATAGCGGTAAGTCGGTAAGAGACATCACAGATCGCACCATATCTAATAAAGTGTGATTACGACGTTTAGACACTCTGTTACGTTATGGTGTGCTAGGCGGCGTAAGTTGTGAAACAATTCCACATTTCCTCAGGTGTGTGCCCAACTCGTGACTCAGATATTCTCCTCCATGATCAGATCGTAGATACTTTATTTTCTTGTCACGTTGATTCTCAACCTCACTCTGAAATTCTTTGAACTTTTCAAATGTTTCAGACTTGTGCTTCATCAAGTAGACCTATACATATCTACTTAAATCATCGGTGAGAGTGAGAACATAACGATACCCACCGCGAGCTACAATGTTCATTGGACCACATACATTGGTATGTATTATTTCCAATAAGTTGGTTGCTCGCTCCATTATTCCACAGAATGGAGTCTTGGTCATCTTTCCCATGAGGCACGGTTCACATGTGTCAAATGATTCAAAATAAAGGGACTCCAAAAGTCCATCAGTATGGAGTTTCTTCATGCGCTTGACACCAATATGACCAAGATGACAGTGCCACAAGTATGTGGGACTATCATTATCAACCTTACATCTTTTGGTACTCACACTATGAATATGTGTAACATCACGATCGAGATTCATCAAGAATAAACCATTGAAAAGCGGGGCATGACCATAGAACATATCACTCATACAAATAGAACAACCATTATTCTCTGATTTAAATGAGTAGACATCTCGCATTGAGCAAGATCTCGATACAATGTTCATGCTGAAAGATGGTACTAAATAACAATTATTAAGGTTTAAAACTAATCCCGAAGGTAGATGTAGAGGTAGCGTGCCGGCGGCGATCACATCGACCTTGGAACCATTCCCGACGCGCATCGTCACCTCGTCCATAGCCAGCCTTCATTTATTCCGTAGTTCCTGCTTTGAGTTGCGAATGTGAGCAACAACACCGGTATCAAATACCCAGGAGCTACTACAAGCACTGGTAAGGTACACATAAATAACATGAATATGATATATACCTTTGACGTTGCCGGCCTTCTTATCCGCTAACTACTTGGGGCAGTTCCGCTTCCAGTGATCGGTTCCCTTGCAATAGTAGCACTCAGTCTCAGGCTTATGTCCATTATTTTTCTTCTTCCCGACAACTGGCTTACTGGGCGCGGCAACAGCTTTGCTGTCTTTCTTGAAATTCTTCTTACCCTTGCCTTTCTTGAAACTAGTGGTCGTATTGACCATCAACACTTGATGCTCTTTGTTGATTTCTACCTCTACAGATTTCAGCATCGAGTACAACTCGAGAATGGTCTTCTCCATCCCTTGCATGTTGTAGTTCATCACAAAGCTTTTATTGCTAGGTGGAAGCGACTGAAGGATTCTTTTAATGACAGCATCATCCGGAAGTTCGACTCCAAGTTGAGTCAGACGACCGTGCAACCCAGACATTCTGAGTATATGCTCACTGACAGAACTGTTCTCCTCCATCTTACAGCTAAAGAACTTGTCGGAGACTTCATATCTCTCGACCCGGGAATGATGCTGAAAAACTTGTTTCAGCTCCTCGAACATCTCATCTTCTCTATGTTGCTCAAAACGCCTTTGGAGTCCCGGTTCTAAACTGTATAGCATGTCGCACTGTACCAGAGAGTAGTCATCACTCCACGACTGCCAGGCATTCTGAACGTCCTAGGCTGCCGGGGTAACGGGAGGATCACCTAGCGTCGCATCAAGGTAATAAGCCTTCCTGGCTGCAATAAGGATGAGCTTTAAGCTACGTACCCAATCCGCATAGGAACGCATTGAAATTCAGGTTGACGGGTGCATTGGCCATTGGATCTACAATATTTGTAAAGAAAACTTTTAGACTAAGTTCATGATAATCAAGTTCGTTTAATCAAATTAGGTAATGAACTCCCACTTAAATTGACATACCTGTAGTCATCTAAGTGTAACATGATCCATGTCGACTAGCCCGTGTCTGATCATCACGTGAGACGGACTAGTCATCAATAGTGAGCATCTCCAAGCTGATCGTATCAACGATACGACTCATGTGCGACCTTTGAGTCTCCCATATTCGAGGTCATGTCTGTACAAGCTAGGCTCGTGGAGTCAACCTAAGTGTTTTGCGTGTGTAATCTGGCTTACACCCGTTGTATGCGAACGTTAGAATCTATCACACCCGATCATCACTTGGTGCTTCAAGACAATGATCCTTCGCAACGGTGCACACTTAGGGAAATACTTTCTCGAAATTTTATGAGGTATCATCTTATTAAGATATCATCGTTCTAAGGAATAAGATAAAAACATGATAAACATCACATGCAATCATATAGTGACATGATATGGCCATTATCATCTTTGCTCCTTTGATCTCCATCTTCCGGGCATCGCATGATCATCATCGTCACCGGCATGACAACATGATCCGCATCATCATGATCTCCATCATTATGTCTCCGTGAAGTTGTCACGCCAACTATTACTTCTACTACTATAGCTAACCGTTAGCAATGAAGTAAAGTAATAAACACATGGCGTTGCATCTCATACAATAAATGAAGACAACTCCTATGCCTCCTGCCGGTTGTCGTACTCTTCGACATCGAAGTCGTGAATCCTATTACAAGAACATGATCAATCTCATACATCACACATGTAACATCACATCCTTTGGCCATATCACATCACATAGCAAAACCTGCAAAAACAAGTTAGACGTCCACTAATTGTGGTTGCAAGTTTTACGTGGCTGATTTGGGTTTCTAGCAAGAACGCATTCTTACCTACGTGACAGCCACAACATTGCTATGCCAAAGCTATTTACCCTTCATAAGGGCCCTTTTCATCGAATCTAATCCAACTAGAGTGGGAGAGACAGACACCCGCTATCCACCTTATGCAGCATGTGCATGTCAGGCGGTGGAACCAGTCTCACGTAAGCGTACGTGTAAAGTCGGTCCGGGCCGCTTCATCCCACAATACCACCGGAAAAGTTAAGACTAGTAACGGCAACCAATTGACAAAAACAGCGTCCACAACTTTTTTGTTCTACTCATGCATAGAATCTATGCATAGTAAACCTTGGCTCGGATGCCACTGTTGGGTAACGTAGTAAATTCAAAATTTTCCTACGCCATACAAGGATCTATCTATGGAGAGACCAGCAACGAGCAAGAGGGAAGATCTTATTCATACCTTTGAAGATCGCTAAGCGGAAGCGTTACTAGAACGAGGTTGATGGAGTCGTACTCGCAACGATTCAGGTCGTGGTGTGATTCCGATCTACGTGCCGAATCATGACACATCCGCGTTCATCACACGTGCAGACCGGTGACGTCTCCAACACCTTGAATCAGAAAGGAGGAAGGAGAAGTTGAGGGAGAGCTCCGGCAGCACGACGGCATGGTGGAGATGGAGCTACGTGGGACTCGGACAAGGCTTCGCCAAGCACCGCGGAGGACGAGGAAGAAGAGAGGTAGGGCTGTACCGAGAGAGAGAGGTTTTTGCGTCACAAAACAGCCCCAACTCATGGGTATATATAGGACGAGAGGGAAGAGGGTGTGCCACCTCTAGGGTTCCCACCCTAGGGGTGGCGGCAGCCCCATCTGGCGCCAGGAGGTGGCGGCCAGGGCAGGGAGAGGAGGGGCGGCGCACCAGGTGGGCCTGGGCCCCTCCTGCGCTAAGGTTGCCCCCCATCCTCCCTTTGCCACGCCTTGGGCTGGGTGGGAGGCGCACCATCCCACCAAGGGGCTGGTTTCCTCCAACACTTGGCCCATGTAGCATCCCAGGGCTGGTGGCCCCTCCCGGTGGACCCCCGGAACCCTTCCGGTGATCCCGGTATGTTACCGGTGACGTCGAAACATTTTTGGCGTCCAATATCTCACTTCCTATATATCAATCTCTACCTCCGGACCATTCCGGAGCTCCTCGTGACGTCTGGGGTCTCATCCAGAACTCCGAACAACCTTCGGTAGCCACATACACTATTTCCCTATAACCCTAGCGTCATTCAACCTTAAGTGCGTAGACCCTACGGGTTCGGGAGACATGCAGACATGACCGAGATATCTCTCCGGCCAATAACCAACAGTGGGGTCTGGATATCCATGTTGGCTCCCACACATTCCACGATGATCTCATCGGATGAACCACGATGCCAAGGATTCAATTAATCCCGTATGCAATTCCCTTTGTCTATCAATATGATACTTGCTCGAGATTCGATCGTCGGTATCCTATACCTTGCTCAATCTTGTTACCGGCAAGTCTCTTTACTCGTTCTGTAGGGCATCATCCCGTGAATAACTCCTTAGTCACATTGAGCTCATTATGATGATGTTCTACCGAGTGGGCCCGGACATACCTCTCCGTCACACGGAGTGACAAATCTTAGTCTCGATTCAACAGACACTTTCGGAGATACCCGTAGTGCATTTTTTTTAGTCACCTAGTTACGTTGTGACGTTTGATACACCCAAAGCACTTCTACGATATCCGGGAGTTGCACAATCTCACGGTCCAAGGAAATAATACTTGACATTAGAAAAGCTTTAGCAGACGAACAACACGATCTAGTGCTATGCTCGGGATTGGGTCTTGTCCATCACATCATTCTCCCCATGATGTGATCCTGTTATCAACGACATCCAATGTCCATGATCAGGAAACCATGATCATCTATTGATCAACGATCTAGCCAACTAGAGGCTTACTAGGGACATATTTTGATCTATATATTCACACATGTATTACTATTTCCGGTTAATACAATTATAGCATGAACAATAGACAATTATCAGGAACAAGGAAATATAATAATAAATACTTTATTATTGCCTCTAGGGCATATTTCGAACATTGTCGAGGCTTAATGGCATCGTGATGTAGCAAGAACACCTGAGTGGGGTGATGAAGGTTGTTTTTATTTCGTCAAGTCCATACATTCGGATCTGGTTGTACATGTAGTACGCATCCAGAAATGACATGCGCTCACATCCGGCAGTCGAATCTACGATTTGATCTATGCGGGGTAGAGGGAAGTGGTCCTTCGGCAAGCCCGATTGAGTTGCTTGAAGTCAATACACATTTAGAGTGAATTGTTCTTCTTTGGCACCATGACCGCGTTCGCTAACAACTTAGAGTGGTAGACCTCGCGGATGAACTCATCAGCTAGGAGCCGAGCGATCTCCTCACCGATCACCCTATGCTTCTCCACTGAGGAGCAGCGTAGGTGTTCCTTGACGGGCTTGACCTTTGAGTCCACTCGGAGGCAGTGCTCAGCCAGCTTCTTGGGAACCCCCGGCATGTCAGACTGCTTCCGTGCAAAGATATCAAAATTCTCACAAAGGAACTGGATGAGCTCGGCTTCCTATTTCTCTCTGAGTGAAGTGAAGATGTTTGACGCATATGCACTCGAATCGGTAGGGTGGACATGGACCTGCTTTGTCTCATCGGCCGACTGAAAGGCAGACTCAGTAGTCGTTCGTTTCGAGTTTAGCAGATCTACGGTATCCAACCCATCAAGCTCAGCTGCGAGGAGCTCCTCATTGGCAATCCTAGAGCCTTGATGGAGGCACTCCTCGGCAACCTTCCGATTGCCTGTCACCATGATCATGTCTTTTGGCCCTTGTATCTTAAGCTTAAGATACACATAACAAGGGTGGGCCATGAAACGTGCATAGGCGGGCCTACCAAGATGGCGTGATAGGCGCTCCAAAAGTCAACAACTTCAAAGGTCAACCTCTCCTTGCAATAGTTCTTCCCACTGTCGAATACAACTTTCAAGGTGATCTGGCCGAGTGATTCGGCCTTCTTTCCAGGGATGACCCCGTGAAACTTCATGTTACTCTTTCCAAGCCGGGATAACAGAATGTCCATAGCTTTGAGAGTGTCGAGGTATATGATGTTGAGGACGCTGCCACCGCCCATGAGGATTTTTGAAGCGGAACCCATTGACCGCTGGATTGACCACCAACGCCTGCCTCCCGGGGGTGGCTATGTTGGCCGGGTGACCAGATTGGTCAAATGTGACGGGCGTCTTTGCCCAGTGGAGGTATTTCGTGACAGCCGGGGCTGCCACGTTCTCCTCCAGATTGATAACTTTCAATCCGATCTTGCTCTCGACGTCAACAAAGGTCATGAGGGTCCCTTCAATGTTTGGATACTCGGAGGCGTCCACTGGGTCATCCTCATCTTCTTTGTCCCCGGAGGGCTCTCCGCCCATCTCCTTATAGATCAGGCGGCAGTCGTGAGCCGTGTACTTGGCGGGGATGGTCTCCCCTTCGTCGTCTTTTCGAGCATGAATCAGACACGGCTGGTCCAAAAGGTAGCTCTTTGACTTGGCCTTCTTCTTTCCTTCCCAATCCTTTTCTTCTTCTTGGACTTGTTTTGGCTCTGCCCCGGGACAACAGCTAGTTTGGCTTTGGCCGATGGGTTGCCCTTTCGCTTCTGCTTTTCCCGGTGTTGCCAGACTGAGAGGCTTCATTGGGTCGGCCTTTGCTGCTGCAGAAGCGGTCTTGTTCTTCACCATTCGCATACCAATTGGCGATTTCCATGGCCCGACTGAGGGACACGTCCCCCGATCGGCCAAACTTGAGAATAAGCTCCCAATACTGAGTGCCTGCTTTGAAAGCGCACACGGCATGGTGTTCAATGACATTCTCGACGGTGTTGTCCAGTGTGGTCCACCGCTGGATGTACTCCCTAAGAGTCTCATTGCTCTTCCGTACACAATGTTGCAGCTCTGTCAAGCCGCCTGGACGCTTGTAGGTGCCCTCGAAGGTCTTGACGAATAGTCAGGCAAGATCGTCCCAGCTGTGGATGCTGCTGGAGGGCAGCTAATTGAGCCACACCCTCGCTGACCCCTCTAACATGAAGGGCCGATCATTCATAGTGACGTAATCATCGCCACCGCCTATGTGGACGGCAACTCGGTAGTACTCCAGCCAGGTCTCTCGCTTTGACTCACCATTGAACTTTCCAATCCCCGTGGCCAATCGGTAATTGGAGGGGATCCCCTCCTCTCAGATGTGCCGGCCAAAGCACTCGAAGCTATACACTCCCCGGCCAACTCGCGTTAATTCAACCATGTGATGTGAGATTATAGACCGAGCGTTGAACTCGGGGGCCCGATAGCCGTCGTCCCCATTACCCCAATGCCGATTGCGGCTTGGCCTGCGATCATGGGGTCGACGACCAAGTGAGCCACTCCTCGGGAGAGGTGACCTACTTTGGACCCAATGATCCTACCTCCGGTCCCTGTGCGGGCCTCTCGGAAGAGGACAAGACCTTTAGCGTCTTCGCTGCATGTGCGGGCTATGAACCGACTGCATGATGTCTTCTTGGACGGACTTGCTGTGGATGCGATCCCACGAATGTGACACCATGGAATTCTGCTCCATGGCAGTCTTCAAGAGAGCTTGGATCAGTCGAATGCCTTCCCCGGATACAGTGTCACTCGTTTGAATGGAATCAGCGATCTGAGTGGCTGTGGCCAGGTTCAACAAAGGCGTCCGCATCACCTCGATGTGACGCGGATGGTCGTTTGTGAACAACTGCCAATGGTTGTGTTTGGATCTCGGCTGGTCCCTCACGACCCGAGCGTCGAGTGACCGCTGGAGTTGATCGAGTCGCTCGCGCTCGACCAGCTTGGCCACACACGCGATCTCCTTCGGGGTGTTCCCGATGACCGGGGTACGGAGAGCCTGTTCGCTCCTACACAGAAGTTCCTCCTGCTGCTACTCGGTGAGCGGCTAAGGAATGTGTTGGATGTCGTCACCATGGCTAAGCTCTCCACTATCACACGCAGGAGAATTCTCTACGGCGAAACCAGAGCCACCTCCCCTATTTGAGTCTGCCATCAAGACCTCGGTGGCAGCCCTGCTACTTTTGCTGTCGGAGTAGCCGAGTGATTCTTTGCTTGATGACGGAAAAAGGCTAAAGGTGGGCTCATCGGAATTGAGTATTGCCACCTGCCCCGAGATGTCCTGGTTGGCCATGGCGTGCTTGATCCACCGCTGCATCCGAGAGCGCCCGGAGTGCTTGCGACGAACAGCACCTGGGCGTGGGGGCGCCGAGTGGTACGACACCGATGGCTGCTGGATCAGGAATCCATGCGCAATTGCGCTAAAATGCGTCGTACCTCGAGCAGGGAGGGAATCGGTGTCCAGTGGCGCATCCTGGAGCCATGTTGAGTCATCGACGACGAAGCTGAGCGAACCAAAGAGGATCTCTTTGTCGAGTGCTATCATGTTGGCGGAAAATGTAAAGAACTCCAACTACGCTGGATTTGCTAGATGCGCAGCCCCATGGTGGGGCACCAACTGTCGTGGGAATGATCTTGAAAATAGTACCAGGGGGTACGAACGGAGGGGCGAGGTCGAACTAGGCGTAGTGGATACACTCGGATGTACAAGTTAGGGCCCCACTCAAGAGTGGTAACAACCCTGTGTCTCGAGCCCTAATGCAGATGTTTTCGTATGGGGCATGAAAGATTATAAAGTTCTGGTCCGTTGAGCTTGAGCCCGGGAGTGGCTTATATAGTGTATGCCACGACCGGCCAAGCTTCATTACAAGTTGTGTTAATGCTAATAAATAAGGGAGTTACTAGAAACGACAACTATAACTCGTGGCGTTACTGGTAACATGGCTCTTCATTGCACATCATGTGATGGTTTAAGTCCTTAGCCATTGCAGCCTCTTTGGTGCCATTGTCTTGCTGAGGTCCGAGTGCGAGGGTGCGTCCAACTGACACAAGGCGATCCGAGTGACTCCAGGAAAGACGAGTGACGGTATGTTGTATCGAGTGAGGTTGAGACTATACCGATGACCTGAAGGACACTAATGTGCATAAAGGGTCCTAGGTGGGCCTAGGGAAGCAGGTTCGTAGGCCTACCCCTAATATACAACCCCGTCACTGCCCTCCCCGGAAGGAACTATCTGGGTGAACCGCCCGACCTGGGCTCCACGTGCCCGATCACGTCATCCATGAGGGGGCTCCGGAGCTCCACGGGTACCAGCTGCATTGCGTGGGAAAGGTTCAACGCGGGGTTGTGGTGGGGCAGGTTGGAGAAGACGCGTATCGGCGCACTGTCCAGGAGGTCGTGCGTGCCAAACTCGACATCTTGCTCCACATTGGAGGCTCCTGACTCCAGGGCCTCCACCACCTTGCGGAGGATATCAGGGTAGCCTCTATCGCCATGAGATCGCGGCAGCGCGAGGGCATCCCTAACAAAGCGGTGGAGCGCGCCGCCCATGCGAGGGCCAGTTCTAGGGACTGATGGGTGCACTGCGCCTCTATACATCGTGCGTGCGCCGACATACACCACACATGCGATTCATAATCCTTGGCCGCATGCGCGGTGTTGACGGCTTCACCAACCTGGGACACGAATGACTTCAGCTCCTCCTTGGCCTCCTCCTCGCACCTGAAGGCAGCCTCCAGGGTGGCTTGAGCACCCTCCAGACGGGCCCTGAGCACGCTAACCTCGTGTTGGAGCACGTCGAACTTGAGCTGGAGGAAGGCTTCCTGCCGGGCAAGATCCTCGTGGTACTTTTCCACGGCAGGCGCCCGCTCTCGAGCTACCTTCACGTCTGCATCAGTAAGGTCCTCCTCGCACACCATCGCGAGGGCGGCCTCACCGGCGAGGACGCGCCTTTCCAGGGCCTCGAGGTGCTCACGCACCGCCTCTTTGACATGGGCAGTCCAGGCGGCCTGCCACTCGCGGAGGGCTACGACCGCCTCCCACTCGATGATGGCAGCCTCTCTGAGGGCCAGGGCCGCCCCGCGCTATCATTCCCTAGAGGGGACCGTGGACCCCCCGGGGCCCTTCTAGGATAAGTGCGGAGAAAGAGACCTCACCAACCGGTGGCGGGTGAGAGGACGCCCCCGGCGGCGCATCCTTGCGCCTCTTGGGTATGGGTGTTCTAGAAACCCGGTGAGCAGATTTGTCGGCTCACGCATGATATGCAAGGGAAATCGATAACAACGACACACTTACTCATCGTTGGTGGCCAGGTGTTAGCGCGCTCGTGTTGGCCTTAGGGGACGGTCCTCGTTGCTCCCGGGGAGTGACGCGGCGCCGAGGACCCCTGTCACGCCCTCGGTTTAATCGTACGCTAAACATACACGCAAATGCGTACGATCAAACCCAAGGACTCACGGGTAGATATCACAACACTACTCTAGACACAAATAAAATAACATCAGCTTCATATTACAAGCCAGGGGCATCGAGGGCTAGAATACGAAAGCTCGATAAACGCACGAGTCAGCAGAAGAAACAATATCTGAGTACAAACATAAAACATGGGGTGCCATAGAGAAGGCTAGCACAAAAGAAAACACGATCGAACGAGGCGAGGCCTCCTGCCTGGGAACCTCCTAACTACTCCTGATCATCAGCGGCCTCCACGAAGAAGACACCAACGAGGCGACAGGCGTCGTCAGGAAACTCCATCTCCTGGGCTCCATCATCTGGTCGCCGCAAACGGATCAAGGGGACAAGGGGGGGACAAAGCAGCGGTAAGTACTCATCCAAAGTACTCGCAAGTCTTACATCAGAACTATTCTAAATATGCATCAGTATCAAAGAAGGGGGGGTGTTATATGTGGACTGACTGCAGCAAAGCGAGAATAGAGAGAGAAGGCCTAGTCCTATCGAAGACTAGCATCTTTAGGGTCTTGCAGCAATAGACGAGAGTAGAACAGGGTAACACATTAATAGTCATATTGTTGCAACAATATTAAAGTGAGGTTAGGCCTAAAGATCCTCCCTCGACTCCCTGCGAGGAAGCAATCCTGAGGCAAACTAAATCCAGTTAAGTAACAATTGTAGTTGTATAAGATCGAGGCACAACTCCAAGTCGTCCTGTAACCTTGGACACGGCTATCCGAATAGTTAATTTTCATCCCTGCAGAGGTGCACCACATGTCCCGTCACGCTCGATAACACTCTGACCAGACATACTTTTCTGGGTCCTGCCCGGCCTCGGAATATCGACATGTCGCAGTCCCACTTAAGACTAATCAGAGAGGTCAGCCCGCCGTTCTAAATCCTAAGCGCAAAGGGTTCATGGGCCCAGTTCCCCTCCGCGCTCCTGCACGATGCGAGGGCGGCCGATGTTAGTCCTAGCATCCCTTAATTACAAGCGCAATGCATCTCGGGACCACTCGGGCGCGCGCCACTACGATTGCTGACATCTGAAAAGGTTCGGCCTGATATCGCGACGCCGAGTACCCATAATTCTTCCCGCGTAGCCGGTTAGTGCGAAAAGGTCTCCAACCAACCCAGATCAAATACCCAAATCCATTAACATTTTAATTAGGCCAACAACACAGTCTCACGGGAATCCACCCGTCTTACAACTAATCACCAAAGATCCGAGTAACATGGTCAAGTAACTGTGTGGTTGTAACATCGGGGGGAATCCGAGGTATCACCCTCGTTGGATTCCGAACGATGCAGCCGTCAAGGCGGGCTTAGAGGAATCACCCTCGGGGGTCCCACACTTGAGGGGTTGCACGACAGAGGCGTCATCGGGAATGGTGAAAGAGGAATCACCCTCGATAACCACGACCGACTAGCTATACTACAGAGATATCATCACGAGTACTTAGCGAGGTGTCACCCTCGGTACCCGATAGTATCTTTGTAGCGTCGTACAACTAAGGGGGTGTATGTGATGTGTCGGGTCTGGCTCGTCGATCAGAGATCGAGATTTGAAAACAAGCAGGGCAACAGAACTACGGGGTTAGAGGGGATGACTGCTCCACCTATACTAAGCAGATTAAAAGTACATGATTGAAAGTAGCAGTGCATCAAACACACGCTATGCATCAGAAATAGGAGCTAACTACAATAGTAGCAAAATACTAATGCAAGCAGTAGGAACAAAGACATAGGCGATATAGGAATGATCAAGCGGGGTTTGCTTGCCTTGCTGCTCTGCGGCAAAGGATTGATCGGCAGGGTCGTAGATGTACCCGGCAACAGCGTCAGTCTCGGGGTCTACCGGTAAGAAGAGGGGGAAGAAACAATAAATAATAGCAACGGTGCAACACAGAGCATGACATGGCAAGATGCCGGCTAGACATGAGCTAACGCAGCAACATCCGTCATAGACGGGTCGGAAGAATTTCTGACGATATTTTCCGGGTCTCGGGCTACTACCAGTCATACTGGAAACGATGGAAATGTTCCATGTTTGCTATGCTAGGGATGTGTGACAGACGACTGGACCGTGTATCCGGGTTAGTCTCGTTCTGCTGATCAACTTTCATGTTGAAAATATTTTAATCTGACTTACGGATTATTTAATATTAATTTTTAAAGTTTTATTCAATAATTAGGAATTAGAAACAGATTTAAATAATTTAATAAAAAGCTATTATGACATCAGCATGATGTCATGCTGACATCAGCAGTTGACTGGTCAACTGACCAATGGGTCCCAAACGTCATAGACTCAAGTTTTAATTAAGATTAAATATTAATTAATCCATTTAATTAAATGGGGAACCCACGTGTCATACTCTAATTAATCTAATTACTTAATTAACCATTTAATTAATTAAATAATATATTTATTTATTTATTTAATAAAGATATATTTTATTTTTATAATTTAATTTTTATTTTTTTTAATTATCGCGTGGGGCCTCCATGTCATAGACAGCGGGTGCGTTGGCCCCACCGGTAAGTGACTTTTAAGCCAAATACTCATTTTTCCCACAGATACATAATCATACAATTATCGGATTCCTCCAAATACCTATATACGCAAATACATACATCGTCTCATACATACATACATACATACGGAAATACAATGTTTATTTTTATTTCTTTCTCACATCTCACATCTCTCTCACAACTCTCTGTGTTAACACAGAGAGAGTCTCTCTGCGAACTCAACATGGAAGAACCGAATGTTCAATCCTTCCCATCGGTCACTACCGTCAACGGATCGGAGTCCCGTTTGCCGGAACTGAACTGGGACGGTGAGGGGAACGCGATGGTGGGAGCAGCCCGAGGAGGGGCTCTCCAACATTGATGAGACGGCCCGGTGAAACCGGAGTTCGCGGGAAGGCGGAGGTGACGGAGAGGAGGTGACGGCGGTGACGGTGCCGGCGAGGACGGTCCGGTGGTGACGGCGGTGACGGTGCCGGCGAGGACGGTCCGGTGGTGACGGCGGTGACGGTGCCGGCGAGGACGGTCCGGTGGTGACGGCGGTGACGGTGCCGGCGAGGACGGTCGCCGGAGAGGGCTCCCGGAGGGGGCCGACCGGCGTGACGAGGAGGGGCCTCCCGGGGCCACGGTGGAGCGGCGCTCGGTCGTGGAGATGGAGTTCCGGAGTGCGGAGGTCGGCTGGCGGGGCTCCACGGGCCGGCGGGTTTAGTCGACGAGGGGGGATCCGGGAGGAGAAGGAGCCGAGGGGAGGGCGGTCAGCGGGGTGACCAGGGGTCTCAGCCAACGGGGGATCTGAGGGCCGCCGGCGCCGGAGGGAGGAAGTGGGGCTGGCCGGCGGGAGGTTGGTAGGCCAGCGGGATGGGATCTGGGGGTGAGAGGAGGATCGGGAGGGAGAGGAGCCTAGGGGAGAGTGCTCTCGCGGGGATTGCTGGGAGGGGCTGCGTCGGTGGCTGAGGTGAGCATGGAAGATGGGGTGTCGTGCGAGAGAGGGGGGCCTCGTGCGGGAGTTGGTGGGGGATTCGATCTGGGCAGGGACGTGGGGTTCCTCGCGGGGGTGAGAGCGGGGTAGGTGAAGCGGGAGGGTGACCGAGAGAGCTGGCGCGCGGGGGGTTTAGGGGTGGCGGCGGGAGGGGAAAGCTGGGGAGGGGTCTTCGCTAGGGTTTGGCCCTCGTGTTGGGCCGGTGGGTGGTGGCCAGCTGGGCCACCACGCCCAGTTAGGCCAGGGGGGTTCGGTCCTCTCTCTTTTTTTTGTTTCTTTTTCTTTTATTATTATCTTTATATATATATATATATTCTCTTACCATTTATTATATTTTCTTTTAATACTTTCTTCCATTCTATTTTTATATATATAAATATATATAGCTTTCTGTTTTAAATATACAGTTATTGAAATAAATCTTAAGAAGCCCGGCTCAGTTATATAACTCATTAGGGAAAAAGAATATAACCCCCCCCCCCCGACATTTTTATTTCAACCTTATAACTTTTCTCGTTTGATGTCAAACTTAAGTCTTAAATTCGAACTGCCTCAAACAATCACAAGATCAATGATAGCAAACACGGTGACGTCGCATCCTTTGCATAGGTTTACTGTTGTTTAATTATCGGGATTACTGTAGCCTAATCCAGGGATGTCACAGCTCTCCCCTACTAACAAGAATTCTCGTCCCGAGAATTAAAAGGTAGAAGGAAAGAGCTCGAGGTATTCATCACGAAGATGATCTTCTTTCCAAGTGGCCTCATCTTCAGAATGATTTGACCATTTCACTTTGAGGAACTTGGTGACTTTGCGAAGAGTCTTACATTCAGCCCGGTCGAGAATGCGGAGCGGATGTTCTCTATAAGAGATGTTTTGTTGCAGTTGTAGCATATCATGATCCACTGTTCGAATAGGATTCTTGAAGCAGCGGCGGAGCTGAGACAGATGGAAGACATCGTGAACCTAGGAAGGATTTGATGGCAGATCCAATTGACAAGCCACTTCTCCGCGCCTTTCGAGAACAGTGAAAGGACCAATATAGCGAGGAGCTAACTTTCCCTTGATTACAAAACGGTGTGCGCCTCTCATTGGTGTGATACAAAGATATGTCTTTTCGCCAGGTTGATAGACCATATCGTGATGATGACGGTCATACTGACTTTTCTGACGGAACTGAGTAGCCTTCAGATTGTCGTAATTCATGCGGACTCGATCTTTATCATGTTGGATAAGATCTGGACCCAAGAGTGATCAGTCCATTGAATGGTGGCTCGCGAATTCCATAAGAGCCAAGTGCCAAGGATACTTTGGAGTCAAAGATGTACAGGAGAGTCAGGTTTCAATCCTGTGGAACTTTGGGTTATGGGTCCACCATGTGGGCCAAGAATAGGTAGAGGGGTGACATATTATACGGTCCTGGTAGCAAGACATGTCAGAGGGTAACCTGTCAGTTATGTTGGCAACAACGTCAGTACCAAGTGCGGGGGACGAATAGAACCATTTTCCTGCTCGTTGAAACAAGGCGGACCAATAGACAAGGCTCTCGTCCACCGGCGGTTACCGGAATGTTATCCAGAATACAAAGGGGTCTTACCGACAGAGTTGTATACCGAGATTTTTACCTAAGCAGGGAATCAACACTGATTACATAAGTTATGCCACAAGAAAGGTCAAACAGACCAATGGGAAAGAAAAATGTGTTCACACACACGAGCATTAGAGTATACCATCTCCGAGGAAAAATAGGGTATGGTATACGTGATAGGTCATCAAGTACATAACCTTTAGATAAAGAGGAAGAAGAATCATGATGTTTACCCATACCACGCGGTCTGGATAATTGATGAGGAACAATCTTAGCATTGCGCTTCCAATGTTCCTGTTGAAAATTTGACGTACCACATCCGTGCTTCGGGATAGCATCAACATGGTCATGAGATAAAGATGGGACTTATGGGTACACAAAGAATTCATCAAAAACAACTTATAAAATAAACCATATAGTTTCCGCATGGAAGATGGCAAATCTTACATATGGGAGGATTTGTGACAATAGGTCCTTCGGCCTGGTGTGCCAGACAAGACATCACCGTACCAGGTTACATAAAGACCAAAGTTATAATTATTGGGAAAATGTTCCAACCATCTTATCTGCCCGAGATTCCGATCTGGTTGGTGTTAGGATACCTTAGAGTGAAGATGCCTGAGAAGAGAAGATGATGATGTGGGATTCTCAGGACATGAACTACGCAAGCAATCCTTGGACCAAGAGTTGGATCGTAAGACACATGAACACCATGTCAAAATAGGTGTGCCCACGTGGAATTCTTATAGCTCAATGCAACCGAGTTCCATTTTGAGAACTACCACCGAAGATACCAAGGACCATGGTTAAGTGTGAATTAGCTCTTATGAAGGAACTTCTTTTCCTTGATCAAATCAGTCAGTGGCTTCGCGTGCTAGGAGAAATTATATGAAGTGAAGATAACAAATCTTCAAAACATATAACACTTCGCACATGCGTGAATGATTCGGTATTTCCCAAGAGGGAGCGAAACAAAACATTCACATATTCACGGCGGAAAGAGTGCACGTGAACTTTGGGAAAATACACTTCTACTATCCACATATTCTTCATGAGCTAGGCACAAGGATAAAGAGTTCAAGAGCTTCATCGTGGAACACAGAGAAGTTGAGGGTGTGGCCGATGGGCTGAACAACAATCCCTCAAAATTTTGACACAGACGAATTTTCAAAATTTATAATATCAAGGAGATAACATTTGTCAAGTCAAATGGTATAATGTCGCATGCTCGAGGGAACAACAATTAAACATTGGTCAAAGGGGTGCACTCGGAACACGGACGGAGTAGCACAAACAATGTCAAAAATGATGAGTCATCGCCCACCACACTAAAATTGAAGCAATCAGTTGTTAAACTCAAGGCAATAGGGTTGCCAGAAGTATTGGAATCACACATCAGAGTTCACTTGTCGGTATACCGGTTAGAAACAACACGGGACCAAGAAATGAACGGTGATGGTGAGAAGTATTACTATGTCAAGGATTCTTAAGAGGTGCAATGATGCTCAGCACATTCTTGACAGAAAAGATAGTAATACTCCAAGGTAGAAGATAACGTAAGCTGAATAGCAAGGGACTTAAGGGACAACACAAAACATGAACACGTTTGTGTTGGAGGGAAGGTAAACAATGATGCCAGTGATAATACAATCATCGAGGGGCAAGGATGGTATTTGTCAACATGCATTCGATTGATACCCTGCAAGAGCTCAGAATGCTGATGATGATCACGACACATTTGTCGAGAAATTTCATGAAGATGTAATCGTTTAGCGACGACATCAAGCAAGGGAATGATGAAGCAAGAGGTTGTCGGAAACACAGATAAGACTGCTAGCTTAGAATTGAGATTGCCTTTCAAGACAACCAACATGATGTGGAAATCTTGATGCAAGCTTAACGCACGGTTGGAATTGTGTTCCAGGGATGAAGGGTATAGATAGCATGGTCGAGCTACAACATGACGATGATGATGTAGCTTAACAGCTTGGAATGACAGGATCAAGTACAAACTCGTAAACAAGGAAGATTACTAAAAAATGGTTGAATCACAATGCGTACTCGATTCAGTTATCGATGTACTCGCGTGTCCAACAACTCAAACACGAGGAAACTGGAATTAATGAAAACATCATAGTTGATGAGGAGCTCACAAGAAGTTATATAGCTTCATGATATCCTCGAGCTATAAGGAATAATATTCGGAGGTAGATCAACATTAAGGCTTGGACTGATGTATTGATCTGAAGAAGACAAGTACTTTAACTCGTCTAAGAATGAAATCAAGGTAGGACAACATGGTCGGAACCACGGTTGTAAAGTACAAGATCACAGATACCAGATCAAATCATATATTGAATGACTATTGATACGAGAAGTTTCTATGGTAGGATCAACGTCGTTTCCATGGGCATGAACACAGAGTTCAAGGTCGACTCCCACTTCATCAATGCATCACCTGCCATTTATTCCTCGCCTTTGATCGGTTGTAGCTTTGAAAGAGTAACCGGCATAACACCAGTAGAGTAAGACTCGAGAAAACTCTTCGGGTCATATTGATTTAGGGAGGCATAGGTTCAACCCATCGGGGCATCTTAGGAACATATACCACAAACTCCAAGAGTAATTAACACATGCTTGAACGGCATGGCTGACAAATCGTATGGTACAACTTATCAAAGGGAGAAGACACAATTTACCAATGGCATCATGTGTCAGGGGAAGCATTCACAAGAATTTTCGAAAGCAAAAGACGTCGTCAGATAATAACCCAGAATGAGTCTGGCAGTCCACAAAGATCATATGTGAGTATCGGTACTCAATCAGAGGGATATAGGATGTAATGCATCGTGTTAATAGAACATCTGAAAAATATCGATACTTAATTACCAAAGGAATTATGATTTCCAGGTTGGCGTATCATAATCAGATGCTCCGATCAAATACAAGTAGGTTGAATGGACTTAGATGGACAACCCACCAAAAATTGATTTGTCGAGAACCAGCTCGGTCTGGAAGGACGTCTGAGCCGGTAGATAATTTATGAGTCACAACAGATGATCGTGTGCATTCACAGAAAGGTGGAATCAATAAGATCAAAGGAAAATCACAAAGGATTTTAATGAATGCTGCTAGACATATGGATTTAACCATAATGCAAGCAGGTGAGAAAGGTCATGAACATGTGGCTACGGAGGATTTCGGAAGACCGAATAGTAATTCAGAGAGCTATCGGAACCCATGACAACCGATGACGGATGAATCCCCGATAAGGTAATTCGTTGCATCTAGTAAATCAAGAGCAATTGGAGAAGAAAGTATGAACGACATTTGTATGTAGTCATCTATAGTGGTTGACGAAGGAAGGGAAAATTGGAGAAGCAATGAGCACAACAGCTCAAGAGAACATCGAAGAGTAACTACAGTTCTTCTAAGGGATAAAGCCATCGTCTAGAATACGGGGCTCTCCGGGAGGAAGTATTTTACAAGAACCTAATGTTAGAGTTAGCAAAATCTTTATCCCGAAAGAGAAGAGAGAGTAGAACCCAGAGTATAGGAAAGGAGTAAAAGATACTAATACCACCCAATTGAGATGTGGGCCCGTAAGCCACAACATCAGTGTTAGTAAAGTTTTTCAAACACTAGACTCAACTTCGCCAAGGAGTTGGAAAGGGGGCTACCTACAGGCAGTCGGCTCTGATACCAACTTGTCACGCCCCCGGTTTAATCGTACGCTAAACATACACGCAAATGCGTAAGATCAAACCCAATGACTCACGGGTAGATATCACAACACAACTCTAGACACAAATAAAATAACATCGGCTTCATATTACAAGCCAGGGGCCTCGAGGGCTAGAATACGAAAGCTCGATAAACACACGAGTCAGCGGAAGCAACAATATGTGAGTACAGACATAAAACATGGGGTGCCTTAGAGAAGGCTAGCACAAAAGAAAACACGATCGAACGAGGCGAGGCCTCCTGCCTGGGTACCTCCTAACTACTCCTGATCATCAGCGGCCTCCACGAAGAAGACACCAACGGGGAGACAGGCGTCGGCAGGAGACTCCATCTCCTGGGCTCCATCATCTGGTCGCAGCAAACGGATCAAGGGGACAAGGGGGAACAAAGCAGCGGTGAGTACTCATCCAAAGTACTCGCAAGTCTTACATCAGAACTATTCTAAATATGCATCAGTATCAAAGAAGGGGGGTGTTATATGTGGACTGACTGCAGCAAAGCGAGAATAGAGAGAGAAGGCCTAGTCCTATCGAAGACTAGCATCTTCAGGGTCTGGCAGCAATAGACGAGAGTAGAACAGGGGTAACACATTAATAGTCATATTGTTGCAGCAATATTAAAGTGAGGTCACGCCTAAAGATCCTCCCTCGACTCCCTGCGAGGAAGCAATCCCGAGGCAAACTAAATCCAGTTGAGTAACAATTGTAGTTTTATAAGATCGAGGCACAACTCCAAGTCGTCCTGTAACCGTGGACACGGCTATCCGAATAGTTAATTTTCATCCCTGTAGGGGTGCACCACATGTCCCGTCACGCTCGATAACACTCTGGCCGGACATACTTTTCTGGGTCCTGCCCGCCCTCGGAATATCGACACGTCGCAGCCCCACCTAAGACTAATCAGAGAGGTCAGCCCGTCGGTCTAAATCCTAAGCGCAAAGGGTTCAGGGGCCCATTTCCCCTCCGCGCTCCAGCACGATGCGAGGGCGGCCGACGTCAGTCCTAGCATCCCTTAATCACAAGCGCAATGCATCTCGGGACCACTCGGGCGCGCGCCACTACCTTTGCTAACATCTGAAAAGCTTCGGCTGATACCGCGAAGCCGAGTACCCATAATTCTTCCCGCGTAGCCGGTTAGTGCGAAAAGGTCTCCGACCAACCCAGATCAAATACCCAAATCCATTAACATTTTAATTAGGCCAACAACACAGTCTCACGGGAATCCACCCGTCTTACAACTAATCACCAAAGATCGCAGTAACATGGTAAAGTAACTGTGTGGTTGTAACATCGGGGGGAATCCGAGGTATCACCCTCGTAAGATTCCGAACGATGTAGCCGTCAAGGCGGACTTAGAGGAATCACCCTCGGGGGTCCCACACTTGAGGGGTTGCACGACAGAGGCGTCATCGGGAATGGTGAAAGAGGAATCACCCTCGATAACCACGACCGACTAGGCATACTACAGAGATATCATCAGGAGTACTTAGTGAGGTGTCACCCTCGGTACCCGATAGTATCTCTGTAGCATCGTACAACTAAGGGGGGTGTATGTGATGTGTCGGGTCTGGCTCGTCGATCAGAGATCGAGTTTTGAAAACAAGCGGGGCAACAGAACTACGTGGTCAGAGGGGATGACTGCTCCACCTATACTAAGCAGATTAAAAGTACATGACTGAAAGTAGCAGTTCATCAATAACAGGCTATGCATCAGATATAGGAGGTAACTACAATAGTAGCAAAATACTAATGCAAGCAGTAGGAAGAAAGACATAGGCGATATAGGAATGATCAAGGGGGGTTTGCTTGCCTTGCTGCTCTGCGGCAAAGGACTGATCGGCAGGGTCGTAGATGTACCCGACAGCAGCGTCAGTCTCGGGGTCTACCGGTAAGAAGAGGGGGAAGTAACAATAAATAATAGCAACGGTGCAACACAGAGCATGACATGGCAAGATGCAGGCTAGACATGAGCTAACACAGCAACATCCGTCATAGACGGGTCGGAAGAATATATGATGATATTTTCCGGGTCTCGGGCTACTACCGGTCATACTGGAAACGATGGAAATGTTCCATGTTTGCTATTCTAGGGACGTGTGACAAACGAATGGACCGTGTATCCGGGTTCGTCTCGTTCTGCTGATCAACTTTCATGTTGAAAATATTTTGATCTGACTTACGGATTATTTAATATTAATTTTTAAAGTTTTATTCAATAATTAGGAATTAAAAACAGATTTAAATAGTTTAATAAAAAGCTATTATGACATCAGCATGATGTCATGCTGACATCAGCAGTTGACTGGTCAACTGACCGTTGGGTCCCAAACGTCATAGACTCAAGTTTTAATTAAGATTAAATATTAATTAATCCATTTAATTAAATGGGGGACCCACGTGTCATACTCTAATTAATCTAATTACTTAATTAACCATTTAATTAATTAACTAATTAATTAAATAATTTATTTATTTATTTATTTCATAAGATATGTTTTATTTTTATAATTAATTTTTATTTTTTTAGTTATCGCATGGGGCCTCCCTGTCATAGACAGCAGGTGCGTTGGCCCCACCGGTAAGTGACTTTTAAGCCAAATACTCATTGTTCCCACAAATACATAATCATGCAATTATCGTATTCCTCCAAATACCTATATACGCAAATACATACATCGCATCTCATACATACATACATACATACATACGGAAATACAATGTTTATTTTTATTTCTTTCTTACATCTCACATCTCTCTCACAACTCTGTGTGTTAACAGAGAGAGAGTCTTTGTGCTAACTCAACATGGAAGAACCGAATGTTCAATCCTTCCCACCAGTCACTACCGTCGATGGATCGGAGTCCCGTTTGCCGGACGGAACCGGGACGGTGAGGGGAACACGATGGTGGGAGGAGCCCGACGAGGGGCTCACCAACGTTAATGAGACGGCCCGGTGAAGCCGGAGTTCGCGGGAAGGCGGAGGTGACAGAGAGGAGGAAGACGATGTGGTGCCGGTGGTGGCGCGGTGGTGGTGATGCCGGTGGTGACGGCGGTGACGGTGCCAGCGAGGACGGTCGCCAGATAGGCCTCCCGGAGGGGGCCGACCGGCGTGACGAGGAGGGGCCTCCCGGGGCCGCGGTGGAGCGGTGCTCGGTCGTGGAGATGGAGTTCCCGGAGTGCGGAGGTCGGCCGGCGGGGCTCCTCGTGCCGGCGGGGCTGGTCGACGAGGGGGGGATCCGGGAGGAGAAGGAGCCGAGGGGAGGGCGGTCGGCGGGGTTACCAGGGGGGCCTCGGCCGACGGGGGATCTGAGGGCCGCCGGCGCCGGAGGGAGGAAATGGGGCTGGCCGCCGGGAGGTTGGTAGGCCGGCGGGATGGGATCTGGGGGTGAGAGGAGGCTCGGGAGGGAGAGGAGCCGAGGGGAGAGGGCTCTCACGGGGGTTGTGGGAGGGGCTGTGTCGGTGGGTGAGGTGAGCGGGGAAGATGGGGTGTCGTGCGAGAGAGGGGGGCCTCGTGCGGGAGTTAGTGGGGGATTCGATCTGGGCAGGGACGTGGGGTTCCTCGCGGGGGAGAGAGCGGGGTAGGTGAAGCGGGAGGGCGACCGAGAGAGCTGGCCCACGGGGGGTTGTGGGGTGGCGGCGGCAGGGGAAAGCTCGGGAGGGGTCTTCGCAACGGATTGGCCCTCGTGTTGGGCCGGTGGGTGGTGGCCAGATGGGCCACCACGCCCAGTTGGGCCGGGGGGTTTGGTCCTCTCTCTTTTTTTTGTTTCTTTTTCTTTTATTATTTATCTTTATATATATATATATATTCTCTTACCATTTATTATATTTTCTTTTAATACTTTCTTTCGTTCTATTTATATATATATAAATATATATATAGCTTTCTGTTTTAAATATACAGTTATTGAAATAAATCTTAAGAAGCCCGGTTCAGTTATATAACTCATTAGGGAAAAAATATATAACTCCCCCGACATTTTTATTTCAACCTTATAACTTTTCTCGTTCGATTTCAAACTTAAGTCTTAAATTTGAACTGCCTCAAACAATCACGAGATCAATGATAGGAAACACGGTGACGTGGCATCCTTTGCATAGGTTTACTGTTGTTTAATTACCGGGATTACTATAGCCTAATCCGGGGATGTCACTGCCCCGCCCACGCTTTGGCAACTCATCGCATCCCCACTGGCCGCCATGGAAGGGGAGGATGTTGTGTTTGCGCAAGGATGGAAGAGAAGCATGGGAAGAAGGCAGACGGGGGAGCATTGTGGTGGCAGTTCCACCCCTCGGGTGCGGTGGTTTTGTACGCACAACCATAGTGCCTGAGGCACCACGGGGGGTGGAGGCGACGCATGCCATCTTGAGCGCCACGTCCCAAACCTGGCCAATGGACAGCGGGGGCTCTCGTCTCCTCACTCCTGCAATGGGGCGCCCCGCGCGTGTCGCGGGGCTAGGGGCAATCTTACGCGAGAAGGATGGCGCAAGTGGGTGGCGTTGGTCAAGAGAGCAATGATGGCAAGCGCTGCATGCAAGATTTATGTCAACTCACTCGGAGCAGTTCCCGTAGTGTTTTCGGAAGGAAGAGTTCCACGACACGTCACCTGCCACACGTCGAGCCTGGCCCGCGAGCGATTGGGGGTCGTGTTGCTCCGCCCCCGCCTGGCGGGGCCGTGCACAACATGGGCCAAGGGGCTACTGTCAGGCATGTGAGACCTGGGGTACCCAGGCCCATCGGTGTGTGGCCCCAGGCGCGACGCGGCTGGTCGAGCGTTGTTCAGCCCATCGGCAAGCCCGTCAAGGAAGACCCTCACGAGGGCCCTCACCTCACGAGGCGGGCATCTGAGGATCGCCGCCAAGGGCCTAGAGAGGGTGTTATTCATGAGGACATGCCCTAAGGCAACCCCTGAGACTCTCACGAGGTGGGCTCACTGAGGGCGATCTAGCAGGACCATACGGCCCTACGCCCCATATGGGTAATGCGGGTTGTGCAAGCGAAGCAGGCACGGTGCCTACAGGCGCGGACAAAGAAGCTTTCCCCTTTGGTGTTAAAGGAACTGAGCTAGCCGCGGGTTCCCAAAGGAACCCCCCGAAGGTTTCCCGATTGGTACAAGAGGACCAAGGCTGGGGGCTAGGCAGGACGGAGGTCACCCCCGAGCGCAAAAGCGCGTCCCGGAGAAGGGCTTTTGCAGGCGAAGACCACCTTTGTCAGGGCGGGACGCAGTCCTATCCCCTTTCAAAATGGCCGTTCTGGCAACCCTTCCCGCCGAGTGTTTTCGGGTGAAGAGGACCAAGCCCAGTATAAAAGAGAGGCGTGTCCTATGTAGTAGTAGGATCATCATTTTCCATTAAGGCAAGAACCCACATTTGTATTCTTCTTCCACCTCAAGCAATCCAGACAAGCAGGAGTAGGGTTTTACATCCCAAGGTGGCCCGAACCTGGATAAAGTGCTCGCGTGTTCTTGTTCCCTTTCCTTAGATCGAGCCACCGGAGAGTCGCCACGAAGTTGAGAGGTAGAACAAGGTTGGAGAGCGAGCGCACTCCAGTGTTCAAACCTTTTCTGGGTGTGTGGACCCCCGATTCCGACAGCTTAGATGCAAACGACCTCATGTGTGATAATGACAATGACTGATGGAAGCATGTGGTAGAAATTGATGGATTGTCTTGGGAGACAATAGAAGGGATGATGGTCGTGTGGTGGTGGTATATTGCAATAGTGATGAAGATGGTGCGGTGGTGGTGTGACAACTCACGAACCAAAATAGATACTCTATAAGACTAGGTGCTAAGACAAGCAACTCGACATGAGGATGCAACAACGAATCCAACAAAGCAAAAACCAAACAGAAATTGTAAGAAAATGTCAGATTGGTTTGGATAAGATGAACTTAGCCTAATTTCTTTTTGTCTGGCTTTTTTGGACTATAGGTATGAAGAACATATGTGATCTAAACTACTAAAAACTCGTAAAATCTCACCGAGCAACTTGAAAACTGATACCACTTGATAGAGGCAAGGGTCCCAATCTTTAAATGAGATGACACCTATCGATCTGGTGGAGACGGCTTTTACAATCCGACTACAAACGTGCATGACGTTGCGCCTTAGCTATAGTTAAACCAACTCCAAGGGTTATTGACCACGCCGGAGCACGATCAACCTGACCATGAAAGTCTATTTCTCTAAGCAATCAAAGAACAAGCAAGAATATCATAAACACAATTTTAATATTGCGAATACAAATGAAGTATTGATAAGGGTGGGGATCCGAAAGCAGTCTTGATCTGGTCGTTGGGCACGAAAGAAGTACACGAAGTTGCAATGGCTACTTTTAACTAAACAAATTCCAAGCAAAAAGCTACTTGATTCATGTACTTATATAGGAGCAATGGGTGGTGGGAAAGGATGTGAGAGGACGTCCCAAGACACCCTAAAATTAATCCTAAGTCGTACAAGGCCCATGGGCTCAAGTGGAGTGATGCAACACCTTTGGACTTGTAGTTTGACTCGGATTCTAGTGCAACGTCATATTATTTCGTTAACATGTCCATGCTCCGGACGAATTTAAAGGTGAATTCAATTAGGATGGAAAGCATATGAAATCTACTTTCCAACAAAAAATTCACCCAATTCAAAGTTCAGATGCAAAATTTGTTGGCATTTTGAGACAGATGTGCCTATGTAGACCAAATCTAATCCAAAACGTCACAAACTTGTACCCTATCTTCTCTTGGGCCAAAAGTAATGTGAGAGAACTTCTTGAACAACACCTGAACATCGATTTTCCCCTTATCTTAATATGTGGATTGTACAAGTGTCCGGTAGTTCTGCAATTAGGCTTTAAACAAAAAGAGGTGAAGTACTTTTGTTATGCATACTATAAATAAATTTTTGAATAACTTCTATCAAAAATCACCTCAAATAAATGCGCATATGCAATATTTGTGATCATATCCTATGTATCCATGTCCTCATCGTCCATGAATACTTCCAGTGTTGAATCATATTATTCGTGTCTCTTTTTCCCTTATCTTCAGATGTGGATTGTGCAAGTGTCTGGTGGTTCTGTCATTAGGCATGAAACAAAAAGAGATGAAGTAATTTTGTTTTGTATAGCATAAATGAAATTTTTGCATAACTTTTCTCAGAAATCACCTCAAATAAATGTGCATATGCAATATTTATGATCATATGCACTGTAGCCATGTCCTCATCAGCCATGAATATTTCCATTGTTGAATCATATTATTCGTGCACTTCTCCTTCTGATTATTATGTGCAAGAGAAGAGAACCCTTATGATGGATGATGTGTTTATCTACCATTCATATACTTTCTTTGTTTTGCTTGTACGTGCGTAGGATCTTTCTTTGTTTCAAATTCCACTTCTCGTTAGTTGACCATTCACACTCTTGAGACCGAGTGGCTCTACAACAACACACTTCTACGTCGCACGCTCTTGGGTTTCGGCATTGTGAAGAATGCACAAGATGATGCTTTTGAGGTGACATCCTTCTTGAGGATGGATATTATCGATCATCTTACTTGTGTTGCTTGCACCATGACACATATTTGTCATGTTGGACCACATATTTGCACACATTATAGAGTTGTTGCTTCCATTATTGATTGCCATATTTCCATGCCTCATGATATATACACCATGTCTGTTGCATCCAACTTCTGGATTGTTTGCTATAATCATATGCTTGGTGGCAACAATGTCATTTATTCACATATGCTATGAACGATTTCTTGCTACATGATTGACTTGATTGCCTTACACATGATGACCAATTTCTCTTTATATTGTGTTGGTGCCACACTCTCTTCACTACACCATATGCATATTATGCTTGGAGTGCTTTGCACTTTGTATTGCACGATGTGTTTAGACACTACATTTTTTTCGTGTTGTGAATGATTCATATGCCTATCATAGACCTTTGGTTGATTGCTTTGTGCACGATTGCAATAACCATGAGTTAGATGCTTGTTATCTTGTCACACATATGTGCATCACTACCTCTCCTTTGCATAATTGTTTCAATGATGCCTTAGATTGTGCTGAGTTTATATGCTTACGTGTCATGCCACGATCCTTTCACACCATATGATATGCATGATGACAACACTTCTTTGGTGATTAACCACTTGAATAATTGGCTTTGCTCTAATGCTAAACACATTTGTTTTTCCAAGTGTTTGTCATGTTTTCTCCTTTTGAAGGAAATACAAGACGACGCTACATTTGAGAGTGCTCATTTTGATCTTCTAAATGATGAGTGCTTGGTGATCAACCATGACTACACGGCTATGTCATCTCCGTCGGGGATACTACCCCGGGGTACCAAAGGAGGAGATTATCACTCTCCAAGAAAATTAGGGGGCCGCCTGCCCCCCGGGCCGGCTGGCGATAGCCGGCCCATCCACGTGACCGGCTGGAGGTAGCCGGTCCCCGCGAGTCATACGTACGGTTGGCTAGCGGTAGTCGGCCCCCACCTCTAAAGATCGGGTGCAGTACGGCCCGCCGGCTCGCCGGTAGCCAGCCGGACGGACTGCTCCGTCCCATCAAGTCATACAACGGTATGCCGACAAGACATCACCACATGGCTATAGGGCCCCTGGCACAGGCTAGCTAGGGCCATAACGGGATTATGGCCTAGCCAGCATGGCTACACGGGGCCTAGACGACCCCGACTGTGGCTAGACAGTGTGTCTCTGTAGCCTTCGTACCTCCCGCACACGCGTCATGGCGGCCCGATGCATAAACCGCTGGCGGTGCACGCTGGCGGGCCCTACGACAAGCCCCGGCAGCCGGTGGTTCCCCCCAGGCTGGCTAGAGGCTGACGGCCGGCTTCCACCGGCGATCTTATACTCAACATTGTACCCCTCTAGCTGCACTATAAAGCCTCCCCCGAGCACCCCGAGAGAAGGGTTGGTTCCCTTTGCATTAGCACACACGTATATTACACCGATACAGCTCGAGGAGCGCCTTTGTACTGTGGCCCCATATAGTCACAGAGACAGGACGTAGGGTATTACCTCACCGAAGGGCCCTGAACCTGGTAATCCCAGCGTCATGTGTCTTGCAGCCAAACCCGTTCCCAGACACCGCCGACACCCGTCAGCCCCAAACCATAAGATAAGCCACGCTATGGCATCTGTCACAGAAATACCACGACAGTTGGCGCCCACCATGGGGACGGCATCGATGACGGCCGGAGTGATGTTCCGGGCAGGACCCTACACCGCTTCTAGCGAGCGTGTGGCACACGGCCTGGTCATGCGCTACGGCGCATCCGACTGCGTCAACGACAAAGCCTGTCGTCTAGAGGACGCGGCCTTCCCCGTCGACGGCTCCATCATCTCGTTCGGCTTGCACCACCTCTACGTTGCGGTGGTGGCGGGGTACTACCCCGCTAACGTGGCTAGCAATGATGCGCTACCACCGGCAGGCGATGACAGCCTCTCCAGCGATGTCGACGACCTCTACCGTCGCGTTGAGGTGCTCATTACTGCTTCGGGAGCTGGGGCATCAAGCCATCGGACTCCAATCTGTGCGGCCGTGGAGTCGCTCCGCACCCGTGTGCCGCAGGTGGCCGACCTAGCGGTCGCAACCCAAGAGCTCGACAAACACCGTCAGCACTTACTTCGCGTTGCGGAGGCGTTGGAGGCAACCCAACGCGACTTCGAGGTTGCGCGACGCGAGTTCACCGCCACGCACTGCATCACGCCGGCTAACCCTGGGCCGAGCCGGATCGCCCTCGTGAGTTGTCATGGGGCCAACATCAGCCAGGGGCTGGCTGGCGGCCGCCCTCTCTACGACACCCCCGCCCAAAACATGCGGGCGGGACAGGAAGCAATCATCGAGCTGAGCAAGCTCGATGGGCCGGCTCGCGAGGCACAAGTGGACCACATGCAGGTCTTCTCGTCAAGGCGGCCAACATGCAGCAGGTGCAGGCCGTGTCGTCCAATTCTCGCTCAAGGACTCGCGACGACGCCGGTGCGCCCACGGATGGCCGGCGGGAGACATACCAGGCATCTTCGCCTCGCAATGGCCAGAACTGCCGCAGCAGCTGGCAGACTGGAAGCCGTGGCCGGCGGGATCGCAGCCCGCCGGCTGTCAATAGCCAGGGCGGTAAGGGAGATTGCCAGTCGGCTTGGTCTAGGAAGCGTGAGGAGGGACCACGAGGCCCGATAGGCGAGGGCATCAGTGGCCGCCAGCTACATTATCAAGATGCACGCCTCAAGCTGGACTGCATCGCCAAGACCCACGCTGTGGAGGAAGAAGGCACTGCCGACCCGTCCTACTTCGGGCCAAGCATTCTTAGCGAGGCTTTCGCCAAAGGTTTCACCCTGCCTGGCGACACTGCCAAGTACAACGGCTCCACCAAGCCCAACGACTGACTTACTGACTACACCACTGCAGTTGGCATCGCTGGCGGCAACAAGCGTGTGCCGGTTCGCTACGTGCCCCTCGTGCTGCTCGGCTCGGCCCGCACCTGGCTTAACAGCCTGCCGGCCGGCAGCGTCAATAGGTGGTTCGACTTCCAGGAGGCGTTCGTCCAGAACTTCACCGGCACGTACAAACGCCCAGGTCAGCCTCGGCAGCTCGCCCTATGCGTACAAGGTCCGAACGAGCTGCTTCGCGACTACCTCACAAGGTGGACCGAGCTTCGCAACTCTTGCAAAGGCGTTCATGAAGTGCAGGCCATCTAGTACTTCATCGATGGGTGCCGAGACGGTGCCCTACTCAAGCACAAGCTCGTGTGCTGGGAACCCTCTACCCTCGCGCAACTTATGGTTGTTGTCGACCAGTACGCCGTGGCCGAGTCTTCCATGAACCTCCCCGTACTCGTCGACACAGTCGGGAAGCCAACGGTGCCCAAGCCGGCTGCAATTCCGGTAGCCAGCCGATCCCAACCAGATCAAGGCAAGCACAAGGCCGACCAGCCGGACACTCGTCAGGATTCTCGACAGGTCGCGGCTGTCGAAGACGCCCGGCTGGCCGACGATCCAGGTCCCAGCCGGCGCCAGCGCACCAACGAAGGCAAGGAGCCATGGCAGGCCAATTACACCTTCGAGGCCATGCTTAACGGGCCATGCAAGTTCCACAGTGGAGCCATGCCGTCTACGCACACTGCTCGGCAGTGTAGCTGGTTCAGCAAGATCACACGCGGCGAGGCCTTGCCGGCTGCGCCCCCGCCGCCTCCCGGGCGCGGAGCCAGCGTGGAACGTGACACGTTCCCCCAGCAGGACGCCACCTTCGTCGTCTTCACCAGCGAGCCAGATGACAAGCACAGTCAGCACCGGCGTGCGCAGGAGGTCAACGCCATCGTCCCTCCAGTCCCCAAGTACATGCACTAGTCGGACAAGCCGGTCACCTAGGGCCGAGAGGACCATCCGGTTGTGATGCCCACGCCAGGTGGCTACACGCTGGTTCTGGATCCCACCTTCGTCTCCCAGCGAAGCACCTGTCGTTTCACGCGGGTGCTCGTCCACGGTGGCAGCAGCATCAACATCCTCTACCGCGGCATGATGCAGAAGCAAGGCATCCTCGAGTCTAAGCTTGAGCCGACCTGAACGGTGTTCGGCATCGTCCCCGGCCTCTCCTGCTCGCTGATCGGAAGGGTCCAGCTGGTTGTGCTATTCGGCACGGTGAAGAACTTCCGCTGTGAGCCGATCTGGTTCGAAGTCGTCGACCTCTCCAGCTCCTACCACGTCATCTTGGGCCGGCCTGCACTGGCCAAGTTCATGGCGGTTCCCCATTACGCCTACTTGAAGATGAAGCTGCCACGGCCGTGCGGGATCATCATTGTCTCAGGCGACTACAAGAAATTTGTCGAGTGTCCTCGGGCCGGCTCCAAGTTGGCTGAGTCGCTCGTCATCGCCAAGGAGCGGCGACAGCTCGATCGGTTGTGGCCCTCGCCCCCGAGACAACTGCAGTCACCGAGCCCAAGCTGAAGCAGCCGGCTGCGGAGGCCCAGTTCAAGCCGGCCACCGGCAAGAACACCAAGAGGATCCCTCTGGTCCCCGCTGATCCCACCGGCAAGTACCTCGTGGTGGGGGACAACCTCAACAGCAAATCGGAAAGCGAGCTCGTCGACTTCCGCCGTGAGAATCGGGATATCTTCGCATGGTCCCCCAAAGACATGCCGGGTGTCCCGAGGGAGTTCACCGAGCACTTCCTTCACGTCCGGCCAGACGCTAAACCAGTAAGGCAACCCCTATGTCGCTTTTCAGAGGCGAAGAGAAAAACCATCTGTGAAGAAGTCGCCCGACTGCTAGCAACCGACTTCATCATGGAAGTCTTCCACCCGAATTGGTTGTCGAACCCTGTCCTGGTGATAAAGAAGATCAAGACTTGGCGCATGTGTATCGGTTACACCAGCCTGAACAAGGCATGCCCCAAGGATCCATTTGCTCTGCCCCGTATCGATCAAGTGATCGACTCGACGTCCTGCTGCAAGCTCATGTCCTTCCTGGACGCCTACTCAAGCCACCAGATCAAGCTCAACCCGGCCGACCGGTTGAAAATAGGTTTCATCACACCCTTCGGGCTGTTCTGCTACATCATCATGACGTTCACACTGAAAAACGCCGGTGCAATGTTTCAGCGCTGCATGCAGCAATGCCTCTACACGCAGCTCGGCCACAACGTGCACGTCTCTATAGATGACGTTTTGGTCAAGACGAAAGAGCCCGCACCCTCCTGGACGATCTCAAGGAGACGTTCACGAGCCTGCACGAGTTTCGGATCCGGTTGAATCCGGAGAAGTGCGTGTTCGGCGTGCTAGCTGGCCAGCTCCTCGGTTTCCTTGTCTCCGAGCGAGTGATCAAGGCTAACCCGGAGAAGAACCACACCATCGAGCGGATGGCCAAGCCGGCCAACCTGACCGAGGTCCAGAAGATTACCGGCTGCCTAGCCTCCCTCAGTTGCTTTATCACCCGATTGGGAGAGAAGGCCCTCCCACTCTACCGCATACTCAAGAAGGCAGATGGCTTCGTCTGGAGTGACGACGCCCTGCGCGACCTCAAGCGCACTGTCAGCACTGTGTCGGTGTTGGCCGCGCCGACTGACAGAGAGCCGATGCTACTCTACATTGCGGCGACCAGCCTCATGGTCAGCATCGTCATGGTCGTCGAGCGCTTGGAGCCACGCCGGGTGCAGCCTTTCCAGCAACTGGTCTGCTACCTCAGTGAACTATTGTCTGCCTACAAGCAAAACTACCCGCATTATCAGAAGATGTTCTACGGTGTGTTCGTGGCGGCCCGGAAGCTCAAGCCCTACTTCCAGGAGCACACTGTGATGGTGGTCAACACTACTCCCCTCGAGGAGACCATGGGCAACAGAGATGCAGCCGGCCGCAAAGCCAAGTGGACGCTGGAGACGGCTGACCACGTCATCCGGTATGAATCCGGCACCAACATCAAGTCGCAGGCTTTGGCGGACTTCCTCATCGACTGGGAGGAGACCCAGTACCTGCCGCCGCCTTCCGGTTCAACCCATTGGCGCATAGACTTCGACGGCTCGAAGATGCGCACCGGCTTGGGGTCAGCATCGTCTTGTCCTCCCCAAAGGGAGACCGGCTGCGGTACGTCCTGCAAATACACTTCGTTGCATCCAACAACGTGGCGGAGTATGAAGCGCTCCTACACGGCCTCCGGCTGGCCAAGGAGATCGGCGTCTAGCGCATCCTCTGCTTCGGCGACTCCGATCTAGTGGTGCAGCAGGTCACTTGCTAGTGGGACGGCAGAGACGCCAACATGGCCAACTACCGCATTCTGGTCCAGCAGCTGACCGGAGGTTTTGACGGTTGTGAGTTCCATCACATCGTCCGAGCCGGCAATGACGCGGCCGACACAATGGCAAAAATTGGCTCCACACGACAGTATATCAAAGACGGCATCTCCCTGGAGCATCTGCACAAGCCCTCCATCACACCTTTTCCGTAGTCGGATTCCATCTTCATCCCGGCAGACCCGGGGATTGTGCCACTAGTTCCAGGGGCTGCGTCGCCGGCCCCTGGGACTGCCAAGTCCGGCCCGGGGGCTGCCGACTCTCAACCGCGTGACCCAGCCGGCGCGCCACCTGCAGTTCCCCTTCCAACACCTTATGATGGCTCGGGGGCTGCCGCCCCCCTCTAGGGGTCCCTCCCACACGACTCAGGGGCCCAAGTAGTCGGCCAGCCGTTTGCTGCCCCCAACCCAGAAGATCCAGTGATGGTGGCTGTGCTCACCGTGGCCATAGCGCCATCCTGGGGACAGCCCATCCTCGACTTCCTCGAATGCGACATCCTGCCAACCAACGAGGTCGAAGCCCGACGAATACAAAGAGGTGCCAGATCTTACACTATCATCAATAACGAGCTCGTCAAGTGCAGCGTGTCTGGAGTCTTCAAGCGCTGCGTCGAGGCAGAGAAGGGCTACAAGATCCTCCTTGACATCCATCGGGGCGAGTGTGGTGACCACGCCGCCTCTCGCTCCCTGGTGGCCAAGGCGTTCCGCCATGCTTCTACTGGCCGACTGCCCTCAAGGAGGCCAAGGTGCCGGTCAACAAGTGCAATGGTTCTCAGAGCTTCAAAGCGTGCAGCTACCAGTCGGCTACAACCCTGCACACCATCCCCCTCACATGGCCGTTCGTCGCCTGGTGTCTGGACATGGTGGGTCCGTTCAATACCGCCAGGCGCGGCATGACCCACCTCTTGGTGGCCGTTGACAAATTCACAAAGTGGATCGAGGCGAGGCCGATCAAAAACCTAGACGGCCCGACGGCCACCACATTCATCAAGGACATAGTTGTCCGCTACGGTCTGCCAAACAACATCATCACTGACAACGGCACCAACTTCGTCAAGGGTGCCCTCGCCCGCTACTGCAGCACACAAGGCACCCAGCTGGACCTTGTGTCCGTCGCCCACCCACAGTCGAATTGCTAGGCGGAGCGGGCAAACGGCCTCATCTTGGCCGGCTTGAAACCCCGGTTGGTAGAGCCACTCGAGCGCTCGGCCGGCGCCTGGATCGAGGAGCTGTCGGCTGTGCTATGGAGTCTGCGCACAATGATGAACCGATCAACAGGCTATACGCCATTCTTCTTAGAATATGGGGCTGAGGAGATCATCCCCACCGACGTCGAGTTTGACTCGCCTCGGGTCACCCTATACACTGAGGCAGATGCCAAGGAGGCAAGAGAAGACGGCGTCAACCTCCTCGAGGAGGCACGCAAGCTAGCGCTGTCCAGAACAGCTATTTATGAGCGGACTCTGCACCGCTACCACAGCCGGTGGGTCAAGCCACACTCTTTCAAAGAGGGCGACCTAGTGCTTCGGCTGATCCAGCAGAAAGCCGGCCAGCACAAGCTATCTGCCACATGGGAGGCCCCCTTCATCATCATCAAGGCCTTAAGCAACAACACTTACTATCTGGTCGACGCCCGAAAGACCAGCAAGAACAAGAAGGACGCCTCCGGCTCCGAGTCGGAGAGGCCATGGAATGCACAACTCCTACGTCCATTTTATAGCTAAAGTATGCACGTATGTATTTGTACTACTTTCAATAAGTAAAGCAGCCGGCACCCCAGAGCAGGACTCGGGGCCTGTCGTTTTATCGCAAGCCATTGAGTATTCTTGTTTCCATACTGGCTGCGCCCGGGTCGGCCGAGCCGACCCGGACTGCCGGCTCACCCAACCCCCGCCCCGAAATCAACGAAGTACTATACCTCCTTCTCTTGGATGGCCTAACCCTAGCCGACTATTGGGCCGGCATGCACACATGCAAAGGGAGGCGGGATCTATAGGAAAAATTGACTAAGGGTGGGACCGTTCAGCCGTTTGCCTAGACGGACGAAGAATCTAACTTGTGAAAATTTCAAAGTACTAGCGCCCCGCCTCCGGCAGCCCACTCCTTCGTTCGGCTCCAGTCCGCCAGTCGGATGATCGATGGGAAAAAGGTCAAGGAGTGGGGCGGATAGGAAAATAAATTTAAAACAAGTGACGATGACGAGCCAAAGGGCAGACGGTAGATAGACAATAAAAACATGCGATAAAGTAAGATAATGGCCCATGGCCAGGAGTATGGATACAATACACCCCTAGTGGGTGGACTTGTTCTTAACGGTTCAAAAGTGAAATAAAGAAAGCAGGTAAGATAAGGCTGGCTATGGCAGTGCTGCCTTCTGATCAAGCCGGCACGAGTGGTCGGTCCGTCTAAGCGTCGGGGGCCGGCGGTGCCCCCTGGCGGGCCCCCGTCTCGCCAGCCGGTGGCACCGTCCTTGGCGACAGCACGGGCGTCGGTCGCAGCGGGCTCATCCGAGCTGGACCCAACCTCCTCCTCATCCTTGCCGATGGAGACGTCATAGTCGTCCTCAGGGAGAGGCACGCCGTCATCGTTAAGATGGGGGAAGTAGGTCTCTAGCAAGGCGTAGCTAGCGAGCTCGTGGCGCGGAACACGATCTCCTCTTCGCGTTGTGCCAGGTCCGGCTGCGTGGCCGCCCGTAGGGTGGCCAGTCGGGCCAGGTCGATGCTAGGATACCAGGACAACGTGAAGGACAGGGCGAGCCGGGCGCCATCCCAGGCGGTCGAAGCCCTACATGCGTCAAACCGGTCGACGGCGTGCCCCAGCCATGTCGCAACTCGGCCCTCCGGCACCTCTTGGACACGATCAGCCCAAAGGGCCTGAACGACGTCCTGGCCGGCTAACAGCTGCCGGCACCAGAGAGCGCGGAGATGGACGATCCGAGCCTCGTAGGCATGCGCCGTCTCTGCGGCCGTCCAATCGGCTCCTTCACCAACATCAACACCGGCTCGGTCCTGCTCCGCCCGGACGGTTGTCACCGCATGTTCGGCGCGCGCCTGCGTCTCGGGAAAGTGGGCTGCCCCACGAAGAGAAGTAAGACAAGACCAGGTGCAAATTTGCAGTCGGCTGAGGAATAAAAAGACTTACCAGCAAAGATGGTGTCCACCCCCTTAACGAGGCCGACTACGTTGTCCGCTCGCCGGTGGGCTGCCTGCCTGAGCTCACCACGTCGTGCCACCTCTTATCGGAGGGTTGTGGCCGCCTCGGCGCTCTTGGCCACCGCCTGCAGCATCGTCGTCTTCTCTGCCTCGACCGCTTGCAGAGCACTGCCGACCCGCATCACCTTCGTCGTCTGTGTCACCAGCTCCTGGACCAGCCGGTCGCGCTCACGAGCGATCTCGTCACGCTTACCCCGGACAACCTCAAGGGACTTGCGTAGTGACTCCAGCTCGGTGGGGGACATGGCCGCTGCTGGACACCAAATGAACATCAGACTCTACAAAGGAAGAAGAATAAATATTTGGCCCGGCTGCCACGAAGCCACGCAGCCGGCCTGAATCTCGGGGACTACAACCAGTGGGTGCTCTCGCGTGCACCCACCAATAGTAAGAGAGGTTACCTTTTGCCGCCTCCAGCTCGGCTCTAATAGCCGTCACCTCTTTTGTCCGAGCCGTAAGCTCCTCCCGAGTGTGGCGGTAGCTGGCCTTGGCGAAGTGGAAGACGTCGATCGCATCCCGGAAGATGGCGTCGCGCTGCGATCGCTCGAGCGGAAAGAAGACATGAAGAGAATAAAATTTGGCTCGGCTGCCATGCAGCCACGCAGCCAGAACGAATCTCGGGGACTGCACCCAGTGGGTAAGCTCGCGCGCACCCACCAACAAGCCAGCAGACAAAAAAAGATTCAAACGGACGAACTTACCTCGAGCGCCTGGTCCAGGGCCTTGAGGCCGGCCATCGTGGTTTTGGCGAAGTTGAACACGCCCTTCTGGCACTGAAGAAGTGCGCTGACCACTTGCACGGGCGCTGAGGGTCTCGCTCCAGCCTCGGAAGGGGCGTGAAGCAGCCGCGCCCAGGCGGCTGTCACTGTCAACAGCGATCGGTCGCCGTTAGCCGGTGCCTCAAGGGTCGCTCCGGCTCACGGCACGTCAACCTACGTGGCGCGGGCTGTCTTGTCGGCGGCCGGGGCGGCGGTGTAACGACTAAGATGCGGTCCTTTCCGATTTGGGGAACGAGGCCCCGAATTGGAAAGAAGCGCATCTAAGCGTTTTGCAAACATGGTAACATAGCACATACATAGAAATAGAGGAATGACAATAAGGGGTTCAACTGTCATCTCATAAATATATCAGAGTCACATCACGCATCCAAACAAGGTAGTTCCGCTACGGACTACAAAACATGAGAAATGACTATGCTACCCTGCATGCTTGCCCACGATCACGACCACGCCTCAATCTTCTGGATAGTTCACGTATAGGCTGTCGTTCTCCTCATCGTACTGCCACTCCAGCTGCGTGCCGTCAGGATCACCTGTCTCGGGGGTACCTGAACCTGTTGGTGTTGTGAAGGAATCTGTGAGCCACGGGGACTCAGCAATCTATGACCTCGGTGCGAGAACTAGTCAAGTTATTAGGTTGGAAAGGTGGAGTATTTAGGTTGCAGCATCCTAATCTCTATATGGTGGCTAACTTACGAAGAACATCTATTGAAGGTGGTCTATACTAGCGGTCGATGATTAACTGACCACTAAGTGATGTTGAACACCTACTTACGTCAATCATAACCCCACCGTGTTCCCGATCGAAGAAAGATCTTTGACAGGGACAGTTACGCACACAGTTGGAAATTTTATTAGAGTTAAGATTAAGTGTTATATTCTCTTCTTCTTAGCGATCTACAGGGGCATGTAGATGCATGATGACCCACAAGTGTAGGGGATCTATCGTAGTCCTTCAGATAAGTAAGAGTGTCGAACCCAACGAGGAGCAGAAGGAAATGACAAGTGGTTTTCAGCAAGGTATTCTCTGCAGGCACTGAAATTATCGGTAATAGATAGTTGTGTGATAAGATAATTCCTAACGGGTAGCAAGTAACAATAGTTACAAAGGTGCAGCAAGATGTCCCAATCCTTTTTTAGCAAGGGACAAGCCTGGATGAACTCTTATATAAGGTAAAGCGCTCCCGAGGACACATGGGAATTTCTGTCAAGCTAGTTCTCATCATGTTCATATGATCCGCGTTCGATACTTTGATAGTTTGATATGTGGGTGGACCGGTGCTTGGGTGCTGTCCTTACTTGGACAAACTTCCCACTTATTATTAACCCCTCTCGCAAGCATCCGCAACTACGAAAGAAGAATTAAGACAAAGTCTAACCATAGCTTTAAACTTGGGGATCCAAATCAGCCCCTTGCAAAGGAACGCATAAACTAGGGTTTAAGCTTCTGTCACTCTAGAAACCCATCATCTACTTATTACTTCCCAATGCCTTCCTCTAGGACCAAATAATGGTGAAGTGTCATGTAGTCGACGTTCACATAACACCACTAGAGGAAAGACAACATACAACACATCAAAATATCGAACGAATACCAAATTGACATGACTACTTATAGCAAGACTTATCCCATGTCCTCGGGAAGAAACATAACTACTCACAAAGCATAATTATGTTCATTATCATAGAGGTATTGAATATCATTAAGGATCTGAACAGATGATCTTCCACCGAGTAAACCAAATAGCATCAACTACAAGGAGTAATTAACACTACTAGCAACCTTACAAGTACCAATCGGAGTCGCGAGACGGAGATTGGGTACAAGAGATGAACTAGGGTTTGGAGATGAGATGGTGCTGATGAAGATGTTGATGGAGATGAGTCCCCTCCGATGAGAGGAGTGTTGGTGATGATGATGGAGACGATTTCCCCCTCTGGGAGGGAAGTTTCCCCGACAGGATGGCCCTGCCGGAGCTCTAGATTGGTTCTGCTCAAGTTCCACCTCATGGCGGCGGCGTTTCTTCCCGAAAGCTCTCTCTTGATTTGTTCTGGGACGAAACCCTCCATATAGCAGAAGATGGGAGCCGGAGGGGTAACAGGGGGCCCACGATCCCCCAGATGCGCCCAACGGGGTGGGGCACGGTTCGCAGGCTCGTGACCTCCTGGTGGCTCCCCTCCACTATGTATTCCGCCCAGTATTTTTTATATATTCCAAAATAATTCCTTGCTGATTTTCATGGCTTTTGGAATTGTGCAGAATAGGTATCTCAAACTTGCTCCTTTTTGAGCCCAGAATTCCAGCTGCCGGCATTCTCCCTACTCATGTAAACCTTATAAAATAAGAGAGAAAATGCATAAGTATTGTACCATAATGTGTAATAACAGCCCATAATGCGATAAATATCAATATAAACGCATGATGCAAAATGGACGTATCAACTCCCCCAAGCTTAGACCTCGCTTGTCCTCAAGCGGAAGCCGAGATCAATAAATATGCCCACATGTTTAGAGATAGAGGTGTCGATAAAATAAAATACGGACATGCAGGCATCATGATCATATTTAGAATAGCAATATCGTCATATAATCTCTTATGCTAAAGTGACAATTCCTTCACAATGTAAAGTATGGATCAAGAACCTTATTGACAATTAACAACCAATAGTGTTTAGTCATTGAGGCAGTTGCAATTTATCATAACATCGGAAAGAGTCAAATAAGAGCTTGTAAAGCAAATCCACATAATCAATCATCTTTTAGTCTTCTGCAATTGCTAAAACTCACGCGGTACTCATGAGATCAAAGTTTCAGTTGGACACAGAGAACGATAGGGGCTTGTAGTTTCGCTTCCCAACTATTTACCTCAAGGGTAATGTCAACAATAATAATTCATGATTACTTACTTCCAAGTTGATATATGAATATAGATCTTTCCCTAGCACATGATGCTAGCCAAGATAATGGCGAAATAAGGAATTGGTGTCGATCACCATGACTCTTTTAAAGATAAAAAAAAGGTACAAGATAGTCCCTTCGCAAAGGGAAGCAGAGGTTGTCATGCGCTTTTGAGTTTTGGATGTGTGATCTCTTAGTGTGAAGGAACGTCACTTTATATTGCCTCATGTGATAAAGAACTTTATTATGCAGTTTATCGCTTTTATGTCTTCCTCATCACAGGTTCATACATAGCTTATTTTCCACACACTAATAGATCATACATATTTAGGGAGCAAATATTTTATTGCTTGCACCGATGGCAACTTACTTGAGGGATCTTATTCAAGCCATAGGTAGGTATGGTGGACTCTCATGGCAAAACTGGGTTGAGGGCTTATGGATGCACAAGTAGTATCTCGACTTAGTGCCGAAGTTTTGGCTGATATGAGGTGGAAGAAAGCGTCACATGCTAAGGGATCTCTAGTCATATAACATTGTTCGGAACGAAGCAAACATAATTCATTATGTTGTCTTCCTTGTCCAACATCCACTTCTTAGCATGTAATAGTTTAATGAGTGTTCACAATCATAGACGGTGTCAAAGATGATATATTTATATGTGAACCTCTCTTTCTTTGTTACTTCCTATTAATTGCAACAATGACCAAGGTCTACGTTTGTCCACCCACAACAAGTTTCAATCAACACTCTTTTTATATGTGAAGCCATCAATTCCCATAAGATCATCACATGATCTTTCATGATTTTGTTCTTTTATTATTTTTTTCTTTAGATCATGGCATGAAGCAAGGCCCTGAACTAAAACACTCCTTATTATATAACTCACGAACTCGATTACATTGGGGGTAACATAAAGCAAAACTCAAGCCTAGATCATACTAAGAACTTTATTCTACTAGATAAAGATATTACCAAAAAGGATGGAACTAAGATAAAGGTAAAGGTAAAAGATGTGATGGTGATACGATACTGGGGAAACTCCCCCAAGCTTGGCACAAGCCAAGGGGAGTGCCCATACCCGTGTTTAATTGTCTTCCTTAGAAGGTGATGGTGGTGGAGTTGTTGTAGAGTTCTTAAACTTCTTTAGTTTCCTACTGAGCACAAACTTTTGCTCCTTCAGATCATTAATTTCCTCTTCAAGCCTCAACACCCTTTGGCATAATTCTTGCTTACTCTCCTGCAAAATATGAGAAGGGGTAAACAAAATCTTAGGCTTCTTCCTTGAGTCAGGGAGGCTTGACTTCTCGAACTCCACATGCATGTCTCCAGGTTGGGGTAGAGGAGCCTCCTCTTCATCGGAACTTGTTCCTTCCTTCCCCTTGGGATCATAATCTTCTTCCTCATCAGTGGTCCAACCATAAGGATCCAAGTCCCCATAGACCTTGGGGTTAGAAAGGTAATCGGCCACATAGCTCTCCTCCTCTGAATCTTGAGAAGACATCTTGATTTAAATCTGCGGTAGAAATAGGCTCGAAACAAAAACAGAGGATATTTGCGTTATACGAGGGTTAGAACTTTCGGGAAATTATATAATATATTTTTACCGACCATAAGGAGTATTTCACAAGAAAACGGAGTTCGGGAGGCATATGTGGTGCTCACGAGCCCCCAGGCGCGCCCAGGGGGTAGGGGCGCGCCTGAAAGGCTCGTTGCCTCCTCGTGCGCATTCTGGAGTACTTTAAATTTTTTTATTTTTCTAAATATTCCAAAACGGATAAAAAATTGCTATTGGAAAAGTTTTGGAGTCGGTTTACTTAGCGTATCACATACTTCTTCGTTTTCGGAGTCTGAATCAGGCTGGTAAACATCCCTTATGTACTCCTCCAGGGTTATGGTATTAATTGTATTGCTTTCTACATTTATGGGGGTACCTGAGATATAATGCTTGATTCTTTGCCCATTCAAAACTCTCGGAAAAGTGCCTTCGATGTTGTTGATTTTGATGGCACCGGAACGATACACTTCTTCAAAAAGGTAAGGACCTTCCCATTTAGAGAGAAGCTTGCCTGCAAAAAATCTTAAACGAGAATTGTATATCAAGACATAATCACCTACATTGAACTCACGTTTTTGTATCCTTTTATCATGCCACCTCTTAAATTTTTCTTTAAACAACTTGGCATTTTCATATGCATGAGTTCTAGATTCATCAAGTGAGCTAATATCAAATAACCTGTTCTCACCAACAAGTTTGAAATCAAAGTTGATCTCTTTGATTGCCAATAAGCCTTATGCTCTAGCTCAAGAGGTAAATGACATGCTTTACCGTAAACCATTTTATACGGAGGCATGCTCATGGGATTCTTATAAGCAGTTCTATAAGCCCACAGTGCATCATCATGTTTCTTAGACCAATTCTTTCTAGACCTATTAACATTCTTTTGCAAAATGAATTTAATTTCTCTATTACTTAACTCTACTATACCACTAGACTGAGGATGATAAGGAGATGCAATTCTATGGTTGACATCATACTTAGCAAGCATTTTATGGAAAGCACCATGAATAAAATGTGAACCACCATCAGTCATTAAATATCTAGGGACTCCAAACCTAGGAAAAATAACTTCTTTAAGCATCTTAATAGAGGTGTTATGATCAGCAGTACTAGTTGGAATAGCTTCTACTCACTTAGTAACGTAATCAATAGCAACTAGAATATGAGTATGCCCGTTGGACTTTGGAAAAGTTCGCGTAAAAACAAAACCCCAAACATCAAATGGTTCAATAACAAGTGAATAATTCATAGGCATTTCCTGACGTTTACTGATATTACCTATTCTTTGACATTCATCACAAGACAAGACAAACTTACGAGCATCCTTGAAGAGAGTAGGCCAATAAAAACTGGATTGCAATACCTTGTGTGAAGCTCTATCTCCCGCATGGTGTCCTCCGTACGCCTCGGAGTGAAACTTCTGTAGGATTTGTCGTGGGTATAAGTCTGACAGTAGAAGTATGGGGTACGAAAGTATATGGGCAGAGCCTTAGCTACGCGAGGATGTATGAGTTCAGGCACCTCTACGGTGGAGGTAAAAGCCCTACGTCTCAGTGCTCTTGGGAGCTTTGTGTCGAGTGTATTGTGGATTACAGCAAGTGCCAACCCTTGCACCAGCGGGGAAGGGCGGCTTATATAGAGTCGCTGCCCTTCATAATGGCCCGGTGGACAGGGGTGGAATAGTGGCGAGTAAACGCTTCCGTTACAAGTAACGTAAGCTTTAAATGCTAATAATGGTGTATGAAAACGTATGACCGTTGCCCTCCTGGGAGGTTACGATGTACAGAGTGGATTCCAGTCGGTACGTTAGATATGCTCCGAGTGGATCGTCGCCGACTGGATGATGGGGGCGTCCTTAGTTCAGTCAGAACTGTCTAAGGGCCTTGTCTTCTATGAAGGGTAGTCCTTGGGTAGGACCTATAGGGCAAACCTATGACCCTACCCTCGGACTATCACCCCATCATTAGTCCCCGAATGGATCGGGGTTGGAACGATGAAGTGATGTCTGGAGTATGGAACCGACTGGTACTGAGGTGACTTTAGCGTTGTTTGCCTCGATCCATTTTATCCTTTCAGCTAGTGATCCGAGTGAATATGCCAGTGAAACGAACCGTGAGGGACCGAATGCTCCCGCGGAATCTTTCGACGTGACTGGTCATACTGACAGCACCAGATTTTCCAGGATCCTCCAATTTCGGTTGTCGCGCGCTCAGCGGGGATGACGACATCTCCATCGAGTACGTTTTGCCTCCTCGATTACCGCGCCATTATCTTCTCCACTAATCTTGCAGCGGCCGGTTGGGGGGATAAGATCCTGGGCCCACCTGTAGGTGACTCAGTCGGAGGCCTATTAAAGCTTCCCCGGCGGAGCTTCCTGTTGCGCTGCTCATCCTCCTCCCGTTAATCTTGCCCTCTCCTGTAACTCCTTGCGCACCTCTAGCCACCTCCTTCCTCTCCTCCTCTATGGATCTGTCGCCCTCGCCATGACGAAGGGACATACCAGCAAGCTCGAGGCGAAGAAGAAGAAGAAGGGGGCGGCCTCCACTCAGCGGCGGCAGCGGGCGCTGCCGGCGGACTGGATCCAGGGGGACTTTCTCCCCTCCTCGGTGACGGAGAACGACGTGCTGGAGCTGGTGGAGCACGGCATGGTCGTCAACAAGACCTGGAGGCTGCCGGAAGGCGAGACGGAGCCAGCGCCGAAGGAGGGAGAGCGTGTTCTGTTGCTCAGCCACGTGGCCAGAGGTTTCTCCTTGCCTCCGAATTACTTTGGAGGTATCATGAATTACTTCGGGGCGCAGCTCCATCACTTCCCTCCGAATGCGATAGCTCATCTTTCCGCATTCATCACCCTGTGTGAGTGCTTCATAGGATGCCCCCACTGGGGGCTCTTCAAATACGTTTTCTCCGCTAGATCTCAGACTGTTAAGAAGCTTAGCCAGTCTGATGATAAGACGCACATCCTCCAGCTTTGCGGGGGTTTAGGATTTCAAAAGAAAACGAAGAGTAGCTATCCCTCCCTTCAGCTATCCGAGTCAGTTAGGAACTGACAATCGTCCTGGTTCTATTGCCAGGACATTGCTTGCCCGAATGCTTCGAGTGGGTTGCCACCTTTCAGTTTAGACCGTCCGGGCCCTCCCAGGAAGCTAGCGCTCTCTAAGGGAGAAATAACCCAGATCCAGCCTTTGGTCGACGCGCTGATAGCCGTCGTCCGGAGGGGAGTCACCGGCATGGACCTGCTAGAGACTTTTCTGGGTCGGCGCATCCAGCCGCTGCAGGCCCGAGACCATGCTATGTGGCATTACACGGGGCCTTCGGATACCACTCGGTCTCATCCACAAGACGTGAGCGGGGAGACTGTGAGTGCGTGGGTCCGCAGCATCATAGGCACATGTGATAACCCTGTGGGAGCTCGGCGGGTGAAGGCCTTCCGTGCCGAAAATCCTCCTCCGAATGAGGTGAGCACATGTTGTCGAGTGCTTTTAACCTTCTCAGTTTCATTGCTTTCCTTGTCTCGCTGACTGACGTTGCCGACTATGTTTTGTGTAGGAGTGGACGAACTGGCATTCTGCAGTCTCGAATGGGAATCTAGTCGAGGAAGAGGAAGGCAGCATGGAGGGCAGCGCGGATAGCGCCGAGTACGTCTGTGACAGTGGGGAGACGGAGGAGGAGACGGAAGAGGAGGAGAAGGAGAGTGGAGAGCAGAGCTCCTCACCCTCACCACCAGAACACCGAACCAAGCACCGTCATGACCCCGCTGCTCCGCCGGCTCCTTCCGTGGCCCTGAGTGCTCGGAGTGTGAAGAGAACCATGGGCACTTCTGCCGAGCCCATGAATCAGCCGTCCAAGGTGGCTAAACCCAGCGGGTCTAAGCCTCGGAAAGCTTTGCCTCGGATGAGGATCGTTGTTCCGGTCGCCTCAGCGTAAGTGTCTTTGCTCTTCCATCTTCCTTCAGTATCCGATTGGACTCTTCTTTTTGGGAATTCATGTTTACCCGTCGAGTGGAATTCACTCAACAGAGCTGCTACCTCCGCCACCTCTCTGCCGCGTCAGGATGATGATCCCATGGACACTGATAACGCCGCCACGTCCCAGCAAGGTACGTTGTCACGACTCCGAGAGCTGTACTACCGTTTCACTAGTGCTATCTTTGATCTTGACCTTTTTCTGTATTTTTATTTTGTTCAGTCGGGCTTCCTTCGGAGGTGATCCATCTGGACGATGACGACCAAAGGAGGTCGGAACCAGCTTTGGCGCCTGCTTCTGGGGTTATCCAACCTACTGCCAATCCCGCCATGAGCGTTCCGCCGACTGAGACGGTGGCCCTCACGGCGGAACCGACTAGAGCAGAGCTCAGGATGCCCAGGGAGCCTTCTTCCACACCGGGTCCGTCGGCTGTTCAATATGATGCCCGACGCCTCCCGGAGGATCAGGTAGGAGCACCCAAGGACGCCATGGTGCAAGTGGAGATGATGGTGGGCGACGCCAAGGGAGCATATGACTCCATCGCGTCTCTATACCAGAAGAGCTTGGAGCTTCGGGATGATATCTGAGTAAGTGCGCCAATAAGTGTTTACATTCCTCTTGGTACCCACTGGGGGTTTCAGCAAGATACTCGGATATAGTAGGTTGATTTTTTAGTGGGTTCACTCCGAGTGAACCCAGTGGGTGTAGTCCCTGAGACTTTTGTCGAGTGCTTGCACCGGCAGTTGTCTTTATATGTATTTTCCATAATCTCTACAGAACAGAGTTGATCTGCCCGAATGGTACCAGTGGGGGCACAACAAGTGCACCCGCTGGGTGTAGTCTCCGAGAGTAGTGTTACTCATAGTGTCGTTGGTTTGCTATGGAGCTCAATGGGACCGACCTATTCGAGCTTCATACCAGTGGGGTCACTCTCAATGAACCCACTGGGTGTAGTCCCCGAGACCGCTGTCGATTGCTTGCATCGGCAGAGGTCTGAACAATTTTGAGTTTTGATTGTTTTGTCATATCTGTCGAGACTTTTTCCTTGTTGCATGTGGCTGATCCTCCCTTTGTGTCTCTTTCGCAGAAGACTTGTGAAATGGGATCAACCTATAATGCTCTGAAGGCCGAGAAGACTCAACTTGCTGCAGACTTGGAGGTGGCTGTGAATCATCTGACTGGCATGAAGAAGGCTCTCGCTGAACAAGAGAAATATTTGGAGGAATCTCGAGAGACTAACAAGGCATTGGTGGCCGAGGTAGAAAAAATGAAGAAGGAGAGATCTGACTGGATGGCCCAGCTGAAGTTAATGAACACTCGGTGCAGAGCGCAGGAGAACTACGTAGGCGACTGGGCGAAGAAGATGGTCGCACTGCTTGGTGGTAAGTTGCTTGCCGAGTGCTCTTTGACTTTGGAGTTCACTCCGCGCTTATTTTCTCCCTGTCTTTTCTTTGCAGATTTCTGTCGGGACGTTGAAGCTGAAACTGCCGAAATTGAACGGTCGCTTAGGCAACCAAATGTTCCACTCGGTGATGAAGCTAACCGGGACATGTTCCGAGTGAATTCCCGCCTTAACAAGGTGGGTCCTTTCATTGGTCGCCTGAGAGGAGTTGTCGGCCAAATTGACAAGGAGCTGTGGCCTGAAGATGACTCCCGGAACGAGATAGAGGGGTTGATGACCCAACTGGAGGACGTCCCAAGCAGAGTGCAAGCATGGAAGAAGTATGCCGCTCGGTGTGGCACGGACGTGGCGTTGTCTCTGGACCGAGTGCACTGCAAGGAAGCTCGTGAAGACAAGCTGAAGACGTTGCAGGTCGCCAACACCAAGAAGCTTCGATTTGAAGATTTCATGGACACCTTCCTCGACACGGCTACTCGGATTGCAGATGGAATCGACCTCGACACCTTTGTGGAGCCCGCCAGCCCCGACGACGCTTGATAAACTTTATGCTGAACGCGTATTTACCTTGGTATGCCGAGTGTAGTCTGTATTAAACTTTGGCCACTGCTGTTGGCCGGCACATTCATGGCTCGGTGTGGATAAACTTGATTCACACCGAGCCGACTGATCGTAGAACCAATTCGAATTCGAACCGGATCTTTTGCTCTTCTTTCACTGAGTTTTTTTTGACACGATTTTGACTCGTGGTTTTTGTTTGGGCGTCTCCTGGTGAAGCCAATGGCAAACATGCAGAGCATGTAGTTGTCAGTTGTCTTCACATCCACATGAGCCTCAATGAGGGTCTGCTAAGCCTCAGAGTGTATCTCGAGTGCCCACTCGGAGGAAGATTTTTACTTAGGCGACTCTAGTTCGCAGCTAAGTCTCCGAGTGCGACTTGAAATGCACACTCGGAGCGAGTTGTTTACTTAGGCGACTCTGAGTCGCAGCTAAGTCTCCGAGTGTGGCTTTTCGTGCACACTCGGAGCGATTTTTTACTTAGGCGACTCCGGGTCGCAGCTAAGTCTCCGAGCATGACTTTTAGTGCACACTCGGAGCGAGTTGTTACTTAGGCGACTCTGGATCGCAGCTAAGTCTCCGAGTGTGACTTTTCGTGCACACTTGGAGCGAGTTGTTACTTAGGCGACTCTGGGTCGCAGCTAAGTCTCCGAATGTGACTTTTCGTGCACACTCAGAGCGAGTTGTTACTTAGGCGACTCTGGGTCGCAGCTAAGTCTCCGAGTGTGACTTTTTAGCGCACACTCGGAGCGAGTTTTTACTTAGGCGACTCTGGGTCGCAGCTAAGTCTCCGAGTGTGACTTTTAGTGCACACTCGGAGCGACTTTTAACTTAGGCGACTCTGGGTCGCAGCTAATTCCCCGAGTGTGACTTTTCGTGCACACTCGGAGCGAGTTGTCACTTAGGCGACTCTGGTTCGCAGCTAAGTCCCCAAGTGTGACTTTTCGTGCACACTCGGAGCGAGTTGTCACTTAGGCGACTCTGGGTCGCAGCTTAGTCCCCGAGTGTGACTTTTTAGTGCACACTCGGAGTGAGTTTTTACTTAGGCGACTCTGGGTCGCAGCTAAGTCTCCGAGTGTGACTCTTAGTGCACACTCGGAGCGAGTTTTTACTTAGGCGACTCTGGGTCGCAGCTAAGTCTCCGAGTGTGACTTATAGCGCACACTCGGAGCGAGTTTTTACTTAGGCGACTCTGAGTCGCAGCTAAGTCCCCGAGTGTGACTTTTCGTGCACACTCGGAGCGAGTTGTCACTTAGGCGACTCTGGGTCGCAGCTAAGTCCCCGAGTGTGACTTTTTAGTGCACACTCGGAGCGAGTTTTTACTTAGGCGACTCTGGGTCGCAGCTAAGTCTCCGAGTGTGACTTTTAGTGCACACTCGGAATGAGTTTTTACTTAGGCGACTCTCGGTCGCAGCTAAGTCCCCGAGTGTGAGTTTTGGCACACACTCGGAGTTAGTTTTTTAGACCGGAGTCTGAAAACGCGGAAGAATTTTGAATCGGCAAGAAATTAATCTGCTTTGTATTACTTCGATGATACTTGCTCTTTACATTGTCTCTGTCGGTGGTTATGTGTAGAAGCGCTTCAGTAGATCTCCATTCCATGCTCGCGGCTCGTCTGTTTCCCTGTCGAGGTTGTAGAGTCGATATGCTCCGTTGTTCAGCACCTTAGAAATGATGAACGGTCCTTCCCAGGCAGGAGCCAACTTGTGTGGTCTCTGTTGATCCACTCGGAGCACCAGGTCACCTGCTTGGAACGTGCGGCTCCTCACGTGCCGCGCATGAAATCGCCGTAGATGTTGTTGATAAATTGTTGAACGGATCAGTGCCATCTCGCGCTCCTCTTCTAAAAGTTCCACTTCGTCTTGCCTAGCTTGCTCTGCTTCGGCTTCGGAGAAGAGTTTGACTCGTGGAGAGTTGTGAAGCAAGTCACTCGGAAGGACTGCCTCTGCTCCATAAACAAGGAAAAATGGGGATTGCCCTGTCGATCTGTTCGGAGTTGTACAGAGGCCCCACAGAACCGAAGGCAGCTCGATGACCCATGCGCCGGCTGCATGTCCGACTTCCCGCAGGAGTCGAGGTTTCAACCCTTGAAGAATGAGTCTATTCGCCCGCTCCGCTTGTCCATTTGTTTGGGGGTGCGCGACGGACGCAAAATCCACTCGGATACCTTGGCCTGCACAAAAACCTTTGAACCTGTCCGAGTCAAAGTTTGTGCCATTGTCGGTGATTATGATGTGGGGAACCCCGTATCTGGCGATGATGTCTGTGATAAATTTGATGGTCGTAAGGGCATCAAGCTTCTTGATAAGCTTGGCTTCAATCGACTTGGTAAACTTGTCGACTGCTACCAGCAGATGGGTGAATCCTCCTTGGCCTGGTCTGAATGGTCCGACTATATCTAATCCCCACACGGCGAATGGCCAAGCAAGAGGAATTGTCTTCAGCGCAGACGTTGGCTTGTGGGACTTGTTTGAATAGAACTGACAACCTTCTCAACGCTCAACTATATCTTTTGCCATTTCATTCGCCTGCAACCAGAAGAAACCAGCTCTGAATGCTTTGGCGACAATTGCCCTTGAGGAGGCATGATGGCCGCAGGTTCCCGAGTGAATTTCTTCCAAGATTAACTGCCCCTCCTCAGGAGAGATACACCGCTGAAGGACGCCTGAAACACTTTCCATGTATAACTGGTCATCAATGACGTTGAAGGACTTCGACCTGCGAACGATCTGCCTAGCTTGGACTTCGTCTTCTGGTAACTCTTGCCTCATGATGTACGCAATGAATGGCACAGTCCATTCGGGAATGAAAGCTAGAATCTCCATGATCAAATCAACCACAGCGGGGACCTCGACTTCAGTCTGATTTGTTGAGCTCTTCGGTTGTACTGGTTTCTCTGTAAAAGGATCTTCTTTTACCGAGGGGAGGTGTAGGTGCTCGAGGCAGACATCACTCGGGACCGGTCTCCGTGTGGATCCAAGTTTTGGCAATTCATCTGCTGCTTGGTTTTTTAGTCGGGGAACATGGTGAAGTTCCAGTCCTTCGAACTTGTTCTCGAGCTTCCTTATTTCATTGCAGTATGCAGTCATGGTGGGGTTCCTTACATCCCACTCCATCATTACTTGATTAACCACTAGATCTGAGTCGCCATAAACCATCAGGCGACGGACACCGAGTGTGATGGCCATGCGGAACCCGTAAAGGAGAGCTTCATACTCTGCTTCGTTGTTGGAAGAATCAAAATGGATCTGCAACACATACTTGAGTTTATCACCTTTTGGGGATATGAGCACTACGCCGGCGCCGGAGCCATTCAACATCTTGGACCCATCAAAGAACATGGTCCAATGAGCTGAGTAGATATGAGTCGGTTGCTATTGTTCTACCCATTCTGATATGAAGTCAGCAAGAGCTTGAGACTTTATAGCTTTCTTGGCTCCGAACTTGATGTCGCAGTATAGCATCTCCATTGCCCACTTTGCCACTCGGCCTGATGCGTCCCGATTGTGGAGAATTCCGACAATGGAGCATCAGATATGACAGATACCGAGTGGTCTTGGAAATAATGAGCCACCTTCTTTGCAGTCATGTAGATCCCATAAATAAGCTTCTGATAATGGGGATACCTCTGCTTGGAAGGAGTCAGGACTTCGGAAACATAATATAATGGCCCCGGAACCTTGTACGCTTTGCCTTCTTCTTCGCGTTCGACTGTCAGAACGGTGCTGACGACTTGATTTGTAGCCGCGATGTACAGAAGAAGGGGTTCTTTACTGAGCGGGGCAGTAAGAACTGGCTGGGTGGAAAGCAAGGCTTTGAGGTCGTCGAATGCGATTTTGGCTTCGCCTCTCCACTCAAAGGTATCTGACTTCTTCATGAGTCGGTACAGAGGTAACGCCTTCTCGTCGAGTCGAGCGATAAACCTGCTTAAAGCCGCTAGGCAACCTATGAGCTTTTCAACATCATGTGCTCTTACCGGCCGCTCCATTCGAACAATGGTCCCGATATTTTCGGGGTTGACATCGATCCCTCGTTCAGAAACGAAGAAGCCGAGTAACTTCCTGCTGGGAACGCCGAATGAGCACTTGGCTGGGTTGAGCTTGATATCGTACCTACGTAGGTTGGCAAATGTTTCTGCCAAGTCAGTCAGCAGGTTGGAACCTTTGCGTGACTTGACTACGATATCGTCCATATATGCCTCCACATTTCGACCGATCTGGTCTAGGAGGCATTTTTGGATCATTCACATAAAAGTTGCTCCTGCATTCTTCAAACCGAATGGCATAGTGATGTAACAGAAACACCCGAATGGGGTGATGAAGGCTGTTTTTAATTCATCTGGACCATACAGACGGATCTGATGATAGCCCGAATAGGCATCAAGGAAGGATAAGCACTTGCAACCCGTAGTCGAATCAACGATTTGATCAATGCGGGGGAGCGAGAAGTGGTCTTTTGGACATACCTTATTACGATGCTTGAAATCGATGCACATACGGAGAGACTTGTCCTTCTTGGGCACCATGACAACATTAGCGAGCCACTCGGAGTGGTGTACCTCACGAATGAAGTTGGCTGCCAAAAGTTTAGCCACCTCCTCTCCGATTGCTTTCCTCTTGTGCGCGGCGGACCGACGCAGGCGTTCTCGCACGGGCCGAGCGGCAGGATCCACATGCAGTTGGTGCTCAGCCAACTCCCTGGGTACACCAGCCATGTCAGCAGGCTTCCATGCAAAAATGTCCCGGTTCTCACGGAGGAATTGGATGAGCTCGGCTTCCTATTTTGGATCAAGGGTGGTGGAGCTGTTTGTCGGGGCGGCGGTGTCGTCCGTCGGGTGGATGCTGACTTTCTTCGTGTCTCCCGCCGACTGGAATGCGGACTCGGAAGATGGCTTCTTTGAACGCATCAGGTCAGCGGGGTCGGCTGTCTTCTTGTACTCATCCAGCTCGAGTATAGCCATCTGATGATCGACAATTCTCGACCCCTGCTGCAGACACTCCTCGGCCCGCTGCCGATTGCCTGTGACAGTAATCACACCTTTGGGACCGGGCATCTTCAGCTTCAAATAGACGTAACATGGACGGGCCATGAAACGCGCATATGCCGGACGGCCCAGAATCGCATGGTATGCACTCTGGAAGTCTACCACCTCGAATGTTAACTTCTCTTTGCGGAAGTTCTTGTCAGAGCCGAAAACGACATCCAACGCAATCTGGCCAAGTGATTTGGCCTTTCTTCCTGGGACGACTCCATGGAACTGCATACTGCTCTCCCTAAGTCTAGACATCGGAATGACCATTCCTTTGAGAGTATCGGCGTACATGATATTCAAGCCGCTGCCGCCGTCCATGAGGACTTTGCGCAGCCTAACTCCTTCCACCACCGGGTCGACGACCAGAGCTTGCCTCCCTGGGGTGGGTACGTGTGCTGGGTGGTCTGACTGATCAAAGGTGATCGCAGTCTGTGACCACTTGAGGAACGTGGGAGTGGATGGGGTTGCCATGTTTACCTCCCTGTTGACCAGCTTCAGTCGACTTTTGCTTTCCACATCAGCAAAAATCATCAACGTTGCATGGACTTGGGGGAACGGATCATCCTTGTCCTCATCATCTTGCTCGGTGTCCTTCTCACTCGGTTGTCCTTCACCGAATCCTTGGATCAGGAGGCGACACTGCCGAGTGGTATGCTTCGGCAATATGACATTGCATTCATCATCCGTCTTCGTGTGGATTGGACATGGTTGATCTAGGATGGAATTTACTGACTGCCTCTTCTTGGGGGTGTACTGTGCTTTCCCCTTGCCTTTGAACTTAGCATTCGTAACGACTGTTGCCTCTGCTTGTGGAGTGGATTGAGCTTTCTGCTTCTGGTTCCGACTGTTGTTCCCATCTCCATCAGCGACTGACTTATGCTTGCCGCTACGAATGCGGTCCTCCTCTTCGCCATTTGCATAGCGCGCGGCTATCTCCATCATCTTGCTCATGGAGATGTCGCCTGTCCGACCAAACTTCAGGTACAGATCTCTGTACCAAACGCCTGCCTTGAAGGCGCAGACTGCTTGGTGCTCTGTAACATTCTCCACCGTGTGGTAGAGGGTCGTCCAGCGCTGGATGAAATCGCGCAGGGGCTCTTTTTGCTTCTGGACACAGTGTTGAAGCTCTATGAGACCAGCAGGGCATTTGCACGTACCCTCAAAGGTCCTGATGAAGACTCGGGACAGATCTGCCCAGCTGTAAATGCTTGAAGGGGCTAACTGGTTTAGCCAAGCTGGAGCCGAACCGTCGAGCATCAGTGGGAGATGTTTCATGGCGACATGGTCATCTCCGCCACCGATCTGGACTGCCACTCTGTAGTCGTCCAACCAAGTTTCTGGTTTGGACTCTCCTGTGAATTTGCTGATCCCCGTTGCCAATCGGAAGTTGGGAGGGATGTCAGCCGAGCGGATGGCCCGACTAAAGCACTCGGGACCAGAAACAACGGTCCTGCTTCCACTCGGACGGTCTCTATCGTGACCATCACGGTCGGCTCGACTTCTATCAACCTTCTTCTGGGTGATGTACCCTCTTGCATCAGGCCTTGGATCATGCACGCCACCGCCCGAACGACGATCATCGTAATGCCGGGGCCCGCAAGGCCCACTCTGCGGAGGAGTACGCGAACGGCGATGATCTTCGGGATGAGACCGAATGGGAAGCGGATTCCGACTCGGGTCCTTGGAACGGCTGCCCCCTCTGCATCGCTGGTGAGAGTCGGGACTGAAAACCGACCGATGCGTGTTCGCTTGAACAGAACTGTTGTGGATCCTGTTGTGCGACTGGGAGACCGCCGAATTTTGTTGCTGCGCCGTATGCAACAAGGCACGGATCTGCTCGATTCCTCTGCCAGCCTCTGAATCAGTCGGCTGGAGAGAATCGGCTATCCTGGTGGCCGCAGCCAAGTTGAGGATGGGTGTGCGGAACACCTCGACGTTGCTCTGGCGAGTGCGCCGACTTGAAGAACGATGGTTGTGACGACGAGCGCCGGATGATGCTCTGAACTCACGCTCGTTCCGACCAGTCCCGAGGTGACTTTCGTGGGAATCGGCCATGAGTACTTCGGCAGCAGGCCCGTGACCCGGATACTCGGAAGGTAGTTCAGTCAGAACTGACTCCAAGCCCTGGGATGACGGCGGGACCACAACCGATTCGAGCATCGCCACTCGAGAGGACACGTTTTGTCGCGCTATGGCGTGTCGCACCCAACGCTAGAGCCGCGAACGATGGGATCAATTGTTGCGGCGCGTGACGGGGGCGAAGATCGACACCGGGGTCGATGGCTGGAGAAGAAGAACGCCGCAGGAACTGGCACGGAAGTGCGTAGCCCCGCGACTCGGAAGCGCCTCGACATCGAGGGGTGCATCCCGAAGCCATGCCGAATCGTCGGCGATGAAGGAGAGTGCGCGAAGAGGATCTCATGACCCATGCACAGATCTCCGCCGGACGACATGACGAAAAGATGAAATCGCAAACTCGCCGGAAGTCGCTTAGACGCCTGCCCCACGGTGGGCACCAACTGTCGTGGGTATAAGTCTGACAGTAGAAGTATGGGATACGAAAGTATATGGGCAGAGCCTTAGCTACGATGAGGATGTATGAGTTCAGGCCCCTCTACGGTGGAGGTAAAAGCCCTACATCTCAGTGCTCTTGGGAGCTTTGTGTCGAGTGTATTGTGGATTACAGCAAGTGCCAACCCTTGCACCAGTGGGGAAGGGCGGCTTATATAGAGTGCGCTGCCCTTCATAATGGCCCGGTGGACACGGGTTGAATAGTGGCGAGTAAACGCTTCCATTACAAGTAACATAAGCTTTAAATGCTAATAATGGTGTCTGAAAACGTATGACCGTTGCCCTCGTGGGAGGTTATGATGTACATAGTGGATTCCAGTCGGTACGTTAGATATGCTCCGAGTGGATCGTCGCCGACTGGATGATGGGGGCGTCCTTAGTACAGTCGGAACTGTCTAAGGGCCTTGTCTTCTATGAAGGGTAGTCCTTGGGTAGGACCTATAGGGCAGACCTATGACCCTACCCTGGGACTATAACCCCATCAGGATCTGTCCTTGTTCATGCTCAAGTACACAACGTCTAATAAGACCATCTACTCCATCTTTATAAAGGTGAGGATAATCCCAAAAGTAATGTCTCAACTCATAAAAGAACTTTTTCTTTTGTTGGTATGTGAAACTAGGTGGTATATATTTAGCAACAATATAATTAGCATAATCAGCATACAATGGTGTACTACGTGAAGCATTGATGACATTCAATTGTTCATCAGGAAAGTTATCATCAATAGGTTGTGGGTCATCAAGAACATTCTCTAACCTAGAGAAGTTATCTGCTACGGGGTTCTCTGCGCCCTTTTTATCAACAATATGCAAATCAAATTCTTTAGCAAGAGAACCCATCTAATAAGTCTAGGTTTAGCATCTTTATTTTCCATGAGATATTTAATAGCAGCATGATCACTGTGAATAGTAACTTTGGAATCAACAATATAAGATCTGAACTTATCACATGCAAACACAACTACTAAAAATTCTTTTTCAGTAGTAGCATAGTTTCTTTGGGCACTGTCTAGAGTTTTACTAGCATAATGAATAACATTTAATTTCTTATCAACTCTTTGTCCTAGAACAGCACCAACGGCATAATCACTAGCATCACACATAATTTCAAAAGGTAGGTTCCAATCAGGTGGTTGAACAATAGGTGCGGTTATCAAGGCCTTCTAAAGTATTTCAAATGCTTCTTCACAATCATCATCAAAAACAAATGGAATATCTTTTTGCAAGAGATTGGCGAGAGGCCTAGAAATCTTAGAGAAGTCTTTAATAAACCTTCTATAGAAACCAGCATGACCAAGGAAACTTCTTATACCTTTAATGTCTGTAGGGCATGGCATTTTCTCGATCGCATCAACTTTAGCCTTATCGACTTCAATACCTCTTTCAGAAATTTTATGTCCTAAGACAATGCCTTCATTAACCATAAAGTGGCACTTCCCAATTCAAGACAAGGTTAGTATCTTTACATCTCTGCAAAACTCGATCAAGGTTGCTCAAGCAATCATCAAAAGAAGATCCGTAAACGGAGAAATCATCCATGAAAACCTCAACAATATTTTCACAAAAGTCAGAGAATATAGCCATCATACATCTTTGAAAGGTAGCAGGTGCATTACATAAACGAAAAGGCATACGTCTATAAGCAAAGGTACCAAAAGGGCAAGTAAAAGTGGTTTTCTCCTGATCAGATTGTGCAACAGGTATTTGGGAGAAACCAGAATAACCATCTAGAAATAAAAAAGTGTGTATGTTTAGACAATCTTTCTAGCATTTGATCAATAAAAGGTAAATGGTAATGATCTTTCTTAGTAGCTATATTTAATTTCCTAAAATCAATTACCGTCCTATAGCCAGTAACAATTCTTTGTGGGATCAATTCATCTTTATCATTAGGGACAATGGTAATACCTCCCTTCTTAAGGAAATAATGCACCGGACTTACCCAATCACTATGAGCAACAGGATAAATAATACCTGCTTCCAGGAGCTTTAGTATTTCTTTTCTTACCACCTCTTTCATCTTAGGATTTAATCTTCGTTGATGATCGACAACTGGTTTGGAATCAGGATCAGTTTTAGTTTACCTGCTTCCAGGAGCTTTAGTATATCCAATAGCAGCACGGTGCTTCCTTAGAGTTTTCAATAATTTCTTTTCTTCATGCTCCGAAATGTTAGCACTAATAATAACAGGATATATCTCTTTTTCATCAAGATTAGCATACTTAAGAGTATCAGGTAATTGTTTAAGCTCAAACACAGGATCACCCTTTGGCGGAGGTGGATCTCCAAGTAATTCAACACGCAAATTATTCTTAACGATATGACGTTGTTCAAAGATAACTCTATCTATCTCATTCCATTCATCCATATGCATATCATTTTCATGTTCAAGCAAGTATTGCTGCAAAGGGTCAGTAGGAGGCACAGCAATAGAAGTAAGAGCAATAATTTCATCCTTACTAGACAATTCTTTTTCATGAGGTTGTCTACCAAACTTAGAAAAATTAAATTCATGTGACACACCTTCAAAGCCTATAGTAATAGTTTGTTTCTCACAATCAATCTGAGCATTAACAGTACTAAGGAAAGGTCTACCAAATATGATGGGACAAAAGCTATCTTGTGTGATAGCAAGAACGAGAAAATCAGTAGGATACTTAGTTTTACCACACAAAACTTCAACATCTCTAACAATTCCCACAGGGAAGATAGTATCTCTATTAGCAAGTTTAATAGTAACATCAATAAATTCCATCTCGACAGGTGCAATCTCATCTTTAATTTCATTATATAAAGATTGAGGTATTTCACTAACACTAGCACCCATGTCACATAAACCATGATAACAATGATCTCCTATCTTAACAGAAACAATAGGCATGCCAACAACAGGTTTATGTTTGTTTCTAGCATGAGGTTTAGCAATTCTAGCAGCAGCTTCATAGAATTGAATAACGTGTCCATCAACATTATCGGCCAAGAGATCTTTAATAATAGCAATACTAGATTCAACTTTAATTTGCTCAGGGGGTGTAGGTGTTATAATGTAGCCCTTATGTATCACAGTTGAAGCTTTAGCATGATCCTTTATTCTAACAGGGAAAGGTGGTTTCTCAATGTAAGCACTAGGAACAATAGAATCATTATAAGCAATAAATTTCTCTTCAACTCGATTGGGTTTTACTACATTGAATTCTATGGGAGGATGATATTTAAACCACTTCTCCTTAGCGAGATTAATACGAGCAGCAAATGATTCACATAATGAAGCTACTATCTCAGAGTCAAGTCCATGTTTAGCGCTAAAATCACGAAAAGTATTTGTTTCAACGAAGGATTTAACGCAATCGAACTTAAGATTCATACCTCACTCCTTACCTTCCTCAAACTCCCAAAGTTCAAAGTTGCGTTTAATTCTTTCCAATAAATCCCATTTGAAGTCAATATCTCTCTTCATAAAAGAACCGGTACAAGAAGTGTCAAGCATGGTACGATTATCATGAGAAAGCCGAGCATAGAAGTTCTGAATAATAATTTCTCTCGAGAGCTCATGGTTGGGGCATGAATATAACATTGAACTAAGCCTCCCCCAAGCTTGAGCGATACTTACTCTATCACGAGGCCAAATATTATAGATATAATTACAATCACGATGTACCAAATCCATAGGATAAAACTTTTGATGAAATTCCAATTTCAATCGGTTGTAGTTCCGTGATCCATTATCATCACATAGCCTATACCATGTCAATGCTTTATCCCTCAAAGATAAGGGAAAGACCTTCTTGTTGACCTCATCCTCGGGCAAACCTGCAAGCTTAAATAAACCACAAACTTCATCTACATAGATTAGATGCAAGTCGGGATGTGATGTTCCATCTCCTCTAAAATGATTAGCCAACAGTTTCTCTAGCATACCCGAAGGAATTTCATAATAAATATTTTCAGTAGGTGCAGTAGGTTGAGGAGCAATTCTTTGTGCTTCCGGTCGAAGTGAAGATACCCCGAACAAGCCCCTCAAAGGATTATTTTCCATAGTGACAAGTGACAATAAATTTCAGCACACTATATAAATGTTTCCTTACCAAATTCCACTCACCAAAGGCGCTTCACTCCCCGGCAACGGCGCCAGAAAAGAGTCTTTATGACCCACAAGTGTAGGGGATCTATCGTAGTCCTTTCGATAAGTAAGAGTGTCGAACCCAACGAGGAGCGGAAGGAAATGACAACTGGTTTTCACTAAGGTATTCTCTGCAGGCACTGAAATTATCGGTAATAGATAGTTGTGTGATAAGATAATTCGTAAGGGTAGCAAGTAACAATAGTAACAAAGGTGCAGAAAGATGGACCAATCCCTTTTGTAGCAAGGGACAAACCTGGACGAACTCTTATATAAGGTAAAGCGCTCCTGAGGACACATGGGAATTTCTGTCAAGCTAGTTTTCATCATGTTCATATGATTCACGTTCGCTACTTTGATAGTTTGATATGTGGGTGGACTGGTGCTTGGGTGTTGTCCTTACTTGGACAAACATCCCACTTATGATTAACCCCTCTCGCAAGCATCCACACCTACGAAAGAAGAATTAAGACAAAGTGTAACAATAGCACTAAACTGGGGGATCCAAATCAGCCCCTTGCGATGGAACGCATAAACTAGGGTTTAAGCTTCTATCACTCTAGCAAACCATCATCTACTTATTACTTCCCAATGCCTTCATCTAGGCCCAAATAATGGTAAAGTGTCATGTAGTCGACGTTCACATAACACCACTAGAGGAAAGAAAACATTCAACGCATCAAAATATCGAACAAATACCAAATTCACATGACTACTTATAGCAAGACTTATCCCATGTCCTCAGGAACAAACATAACTACTCAGAAAGCATAATTATGTTCATGATCAGAGAGGTATTGAATATCATTAAGGATCTGAACATATGATCTTCCACCGAGTAAACCAACTAGCATCAACTACAAGGAGTAATTAACACTACTAGCAACCTTACAAGTACCAATCGGAGTCGCGAGACGGAGATTTGGTACAAGAGATGAACTAGGGTTTGGAGATGAGATGATCCTGATGAAGATGTTGATGGACATGAGTCCCCTCCGATGAGAGGAGTGTTGGTGATGACGATGACGATGATTTCCCCCTCGGGGAGGGATGTTTCCCCGGCAGGACGGCCCTGCCGGAGCTCTAGATTGGTTCTGCTCAAGTTCCACCTCGTGGCGGTGGCGTTTCTTCCCGAAAGCTCTCTTGATTTTTTATGGGACTAAACCCTCCATATAGCAGAAGATGGGAGCCGGAGGTGTAACAGGGGGCCCACGAGCCCCCAGGTGCGACCAGGGGGGTGGGGCGCGCCTGGCAGGCTCGTGACCTCCTGCTGGCTGCGCTCTAGTATTTCTTCTGCCCAGTATTTTTTATATATTCCAAAATACATCCTTGCTGATTTTCATGGCTTTTGGAGTTGTGCAGAATAGGTATCTCAAACTTGCTCCTTTTTCACCCCGGAATTCCAGCTGCCAGCATTCTCCCTCTTCATGTAAACCTTATAAAATAAGAGAGAAAAGGTATAAGTATTGTACCATAATGTGTAATAACAGCCCATAATTCAATAAATATCAATATAAAAGCATGATGCAAAATGGACGTATCAATGCACTCCCCCCCCTCTCATAGAAGTTAGTCTACATAGATTGATCTTGGTGAGCGTAGGAAATTTTTTGTTTCCCATGCGACGTTCCCCAACAGTGGCATCATGAGCTAGGTCTATGCGTAGATGACATCATGAGTAGAACACAATGGAGTTTGAGGGTGTTGATATTCAGACTGCTTCCCTCCTTAGTCTTTTCTTGATTCAACGGTATTGTGGGATGACGCGGCCCGGATCAACTTTACTCGTCCACATAGGAGAGACCGTTCCATCGACAGACATGTCACTTGTTGCATAAATATGGCTGGCGGGTGTATGTCCCTCCCACTTTAGTTGAATCGGATTTGACAGAGGTGGTCCTTGTAGAAGGTTAAATAGCAACTTTCGTATCACCGTTGTGGTTTTGCGTAGGTAAGAAGCGATCTTCCTAGATATCCATAGCAGCCATGTAAAACATGCAACAACAAATTAGAGGATATCTAGCTTGTTTTGCACGGTATGTTGTGATATGATATGGCCAAATACATGATCATATATATTAGATGTATGAGATAATCATGTTGTAATAGTATCAACCTGCATGTCAATTCTACGTCAACCGACAGGAGCCATAGGGTTGTCTTTAATTATTGTATGACATGCATGTCAATCATTAAGCGCTATGTAATGCTTTACTTTATTGCTAAACGGTAGCAATAGTAGTACAAGTATGGTTGGCACGACAACCTTGATGGCAACACAATGATGGAGATCATGATGATGGAGATCATGGTGTTGTGCCGGTGACGATGGATATCATGCCGGTGCTTTGAAGATGGAGATCAAAAAGCACAAGTTCGTGGCCATATCATGTCACTTATGATTTTCATGTGATGCTAATCTTTTTACGCACCTTGTTTTGCTTAGGACGATGGTAGCATTATAAGGTGATACCTCACTAAAATTTCCATATAAAATTGCATGCACCGTTGTGACGGTTTGTCGTTTCGAGACACCATGTGATGATCTAGTGTGATAGAGTCTACATACACATATAATGGGTGTAAGATAGTTTTGCACACGCGGAACACTCGGGTTAAACTTGACGAGCCTAGCATGTACAGACATAGCCTCGGAACACAGGAGACCGAAAGGTCGAACATGAGATGTATAGTAGATATGATCAACATGGAGATGTTCACCATTGGAGCCACCTCATCTCACGTGATGACCAGACATGGGTTGGTGAATTTGGATCATCTACCATTCGAATGACCAGAGGGATGTGAATTTGAGTGGGAGTCTTGAGTAATATGATTAATTGAACTCATTATCATGAACATAGTCAAAATGTCTTTGCAAATTATGTAGTAGATGATTAGCTTGCGTTGTAGCTCCCCTGTATTTTGATATGTTCCTAGAGAAAACTAAGTTGAAAGATGATAGTAGAAATTATGCGGACTGGGTCCATAAATTGAGGATTGTCCTCATTGCTGCACAGAAGGCTTATGTCCTTTAATGCACCGCTCAGTGAGCTAACCCAAGTGTCGTCTGTAGATGTTGCGAACATCTGACATACACGTTTTGATGACTACATGATAGTTTAGTGCGTCTTGCTTTACGGCTTATAATTGAGGCTCCAAAAGGTTTTGAACGTCACAGAACATATGAGATGTTCCAAGAGCTGAAATTAGGATTTCAGGCTCGTGCCCATGTTGAGAGGTGTAAGACCTCCGACAAGATTATTTGCCCACAAAGTAAAGAAGAAAAACTCAATCGTTGAGCATGCACTCAGATCGTCTCTGCGCTACAATTACTTGAGTCAAGTGGGAGTTGATATTCCAGATAAGATAGTGATTGACATAGTTCTCCCAAGTCACTGCCACTAAGCTACCGAGCTTTGTGATGAACTATAGCATACCAGGGATGGAGAAGTTGATCCCTGAGCTATTCGCAATGTTTGATACCGCGAAGGTAAAAATCAAGAAGGAGCATCAAGTGTTGATGGTTAGTAAAACCACTAGTTTCAAGATGGCCAAGGGAAAGAAGGGAAACTTCGAGAATGAAAAGTCAGTTGTCACTCCAACAAAGAAACCCAAGGTTGAACCCAAACCCGAGACTACGTGCTTCTATGATGAGGGGAATTATCACTCAGGCGGAACTGCCCTAGACACTTGGTAGATAAGAAAGTTGGCAACGTCAACAAAAGTATATTAGATATACGTGTTATTGATGTGTACTTTACTAGTACTCCTAGTAGCATCTGGGCATTTGATACCGGTTCAGTTGCTAAATGTTAGTAACTCGAAATAAAAGCTATGGAATAGACGAAGACTAGCTAAAGGCAAGGTGATGACGTGTGTTGGAAGTGTTTCCAAGGTTGTTGTGATCCCCATCACACGCTCCCTCTACCTTCGAGATTAGTGTTAAACCTAAATGGTGTTTTGTTTGGTGTTTGTATTGAGCATGAACATGATTGGATCGTGTTTATTGCAAAACGATTATTCATTTAAAGAGAATAATGGTTACTCTGTTTACTTGAATAATACCTTCAATGGTCATGCACATGGTTTATTGGATCTCGATCGTAGTGATACACATGTTCAGAACTTTGATGCCAAAAGATACAAAGTAGTAATGATAGTAGCACTTACCTATGGCACTGCTGCTTAAGTCATATTGGTATAAAATGCATGAATAAGCTCCATGCCGATGGATCTTTGGACTCACTCGATTTTGAATTGTTTGAGACATGCGAACCATGCCTACTGGTGTGAACGCATGAAGAAACTCCATGGAGATGGATCTTTTGGACTCACTTGATTTTGAATCACTTGAGACATGAAATCATCCCACATGGGCAAGATGACTAAAGGCCTCGTTTTCAGCGAGATGGAACGAGCAAGTAACTTATTGGAAATAATACATTTTGATGTATGCAGTCCAATGAGTGCTGAGGCACGTAGTGGATATCGTTATGTTCTTACTTCACATATGATTTGAGTATATACATGTGTATTTAGTTGATGAATCACGAGTCTGAATTATTGAAAAGTTCAAGCAATTTCAGAGTGAAGTTGAAGATCATTGTGACAAGAGGATGTAATATCTATTATGTGATCATAGAGATGAATATCTGAGTTGCGAGTTTGGTATACATTTAAGACAATGTGGAAATTGTTTCACAATTCATGCCACCTGGAACACCATAGTATGATGGTGTGTCTGAACATCATAGTCGCACCCTATTAGATATGGTGCATACTATGATGACTCTTATCAAGTTACCACAATTGCTTGGGGGTTATGTATTAGAAACAACCACATTCACCTTATATAGGGCAAAATTTAATTCCGTTGAGATGACACCGTATGAACTATGGTTTAGAGAAACCTAAGCTGTCGTTTCTTAAAGTTTGGGGCTGCGATGCTTATATCAAATGGCTTTAGCCTAATAAGCTCCAGCCAAAAGCACATAAATGCATCTTCATACGATACCCAAAGCAATCGGTTGGGTATACCTCCAATCTCATATCCGAAAGAAAAGTGTTTGTTGATGAAAAATGGGTCCTTTCTTGAGAAAGAGTTTCTCTCGAAAGAATTGAGTGGGACGATGGTGGAACTTGATGAGGTTGTTGAACCGTCACTTCAGACAGAGTGTAGTAGGGCGCGGGAAGTTGTTCCTGTGGCGCCTACACCAAATTGAAGAGGAAGCCAATGACGATGATCATGAAGCTTCAGATCAAGTTACTACAAATCTCATAGGTCGACAAGGACACGTACTCCTTGGAGGTCATGTTGTTGGATAACAATGAACCTATGAGCTATGGAGAAGCAATGGTGGGTCCGGATTCTGACAAATGGCTGGAGGCCATGAAATCCGAGAGATGATCCATGTATGAAAACAAAGTGTGGACTTTGGAAGAACTACTTGATGGTCATAAGGCTATCAGGTACAAATGGATCTTTAGAAGGAAGAGAGACGATGATGGTAAGTGTCACCATTTAGAAAGCTTGACTTGTAGCAAAACGGTTTATGACAAGTTCAAGGAGTTGACTATGATGAGACTTTGTCACCCGTAGCGATGCTAAGAGTCTGTTGGAATTATGTTAACAGTTGCTGCATTTTTTGATTATGAAATCTGGGAGATGGATGTCAAAACATTGTTTCCTTGACGATTTCCTTGAGGAAAGGTTGTATGTGATACAATTGGAAGGTTTTGTCATTCCTAAGGATGCTAACAAGTACGGAAGCTCCAGCAATCCTTTTATGGACTGGAGCAAGCATCTCGGAGTTGGAACATACGCTTTGATGTGATGATCAAAGCTTTTGGGGTTTTACAAGGTTTATGAGAAACTTGTATTTCCAAGCAAGTGAGTGGGAGCACTATAGAATTTCTGATAAGTATATGTCGTTGACATATTGTTGATCGAAAATGATGTAGGATTTCTGTAAAGCATATAGGGTTGTTTGAAAGGAGTTTCTCAAAGGAAAACCTGGATTTAGCTACTTATACATTGAGCATCAAGATCTATAGAGATAGATCAAGACGCTTGATAAAACTTTCAATGAATACATACCTTGACAAGATTTTGAAGGAGTTCAAAATGGATCCGTCAAAGAAGGAGTACCTGCCTGTATTGTCAGGTGTGAATTTGAGTAAGACTCAAAGATCGACCACGGCAGAAGAAAGAGAACGGATGAAGGTCGTCCCCTATGCATTAGCCGTAGGCTCTATAGTTTGCCATGTTGTGTACCGCACCTGATGTGTGCCTTGCCATGAGTGTGTCAAGGCGTACAAGAGTGATCTAAGAATGGATAGTTGGACAGTGGTCAAAACTATACTTACGGAGGAAATGTTTCTCCATTACGGAGGTAACAAAAGAGTTTGTCGTAAAGGGTTACGTTGATGCCAACATTGACACCAATTCCGATGACTCTGAGTAGGTGACCAGATTCGTAAAATGGAGCAATCCTTTGGAATAGTTCCAAATGAAGCATGGTACAACATTTACAGTATAACATGGAGATTTTTAGAATACACACAGATCTAAAAAGGTTCACACCTCTCTCACAAGAAAAACATGATAAAGCCCAGAATTCATTGGGTGTGAATCACATAGTGATGTGAACTAGATTATTGACTCTAGTGCAAGTGGGATACTGTAGATAATATGCCCGAGAGGCAATAATAAGTTAGTTATTATTATATTTCCTTGTTCATGATAATCGTTTATTATCCATGCTAGAATAGTATTGATTGGAAACTCAAATACATGTGTGGATACATAGACAACATACTGTCCCTAGTGAGCCTCTAAGGAATAGCTCGTTGATCAAAGATGGGCAAGGTTTCCTGACCATAGACATGAGTTGTCATTTGATAACGGGATCACATCGTTAGGAGAATTATGCGATGAACAAGACCCAAACTATGAACGTAGCATGTGATCGTGTCAGTTTATTGCTACTATTTTCTGCAAGTCAAGTATCTGTTTCTATGACCATGAGATCATGCAACTCCTGGGCACCGGAGGAATGCCCTATGTGTATCAAACATTACAATGTAACTGAATCACTATAAAGGTGCTCTACAGGTATCTCGAAAGGTATGTGTTGGGTTAGCGTAAATCGAGACTGGGATTTGTCACTCTGTATGACGGAGAGCTATATCTGGGCCCATTCGGTAATACAACATCACAATGAGCTTGCAAGAAATGTGACTAAGGATTTAGTCAAGGGATCTTGGATAATGGAACGAGTAAAGAGACTTGCCGATAAAGAGATTGAACTAGTTATGGAGATACCGACGATCGAATCTCGGGAAAGTAACATACCGATGGACAAAGGGAACAATATACGAGATTGATTGAATCCTTGACATCGTGGTTTGACCGATAAAGATCTTCCTAGAATATGTAGGAGCCAATATGGGCATCCAGGTCCCGCTATTGGTTATTCACCGGAGAGTGTCTCTGTCATGTCTGCATAGTTCTCGAACCCGCACAGTCTTCACACTTAAGGTTCGGTGACGATTCGATATTATTTAGTTATGTATGTTGGTTGCCTAAGGTTTTTCGGAGTGCCAGATGAGATCCAGGACATCAGGAAGATATATGTAATGGTCCGGAGGTAAAGATTGATATATGGGAAGTTCCATGTTGGTCACTGGAAAAAAAGTTCGGGCGTCACCGGTAGCGTACCGGGGGTGCCGGAATGGTTCCGGGGGTCCACCGGAAGGGGCCACCAGCCCCAGAGGGGCCTCATGGGCTATGAGGGATGCGCACAAGCCCCTAGTGGGTTGGGCACACCTCCCCACCTAAGGCCCATGCAACTGGGATGGTGGAGGGCCAACCCAAGAGGGGGCGTCACCCTAACTTGGGTGGCAAGCCCCCCTAGGGCAGCCGCCCCTCCCTCTCCTGCATGCCGCCCCTCCTAAGGGGCGAACCCTAGGGCGCATCCTCCTCTCCCTTCCACCTAACTATACGGATGGGAGAAAGGGTGTGACACACCTGTGCCATGATGCAGCCCTGTCTTCCCCATAGATCAGCTTTTTTCCACTAGATCGGTTTCCGTATTGCTTGGCGAAGCCCTGCCGGAACAGCTCCACCACCACCGCTGCCATGCCGCCGTGATGATGGAAAACTCATCTACCTCTCCACCCTTGCTTTATTTGTGGAGAACTTCAGCAAGATGTACGTGTGCTGAACGCGGAGGTGTCGTCTGTTCGGCACTAGATCGGGACGGATCGTGATGGAATCGCGGGACGGATCGTGATGGGATCGTGGGACGGATTATGATGAGACCGCGGGATGGATCATGATTGGATCGTGAAGATGTTCGACTACATCAACCACCTTATATACGCTTCCGCTTAGCGATCTACAAGGGTATGTAGGTGCACTCCCCCCTCTCGTAGATGTTTGTCTTCATATATTGATCTTGGTGAGCATAGGAATTTTTTTGTTTCCCATGCAACGTTTGTTAGAAATATGCCCCAGAGGCAACAATAAATTATTTATTGTTATATTTACTTGTTCATAATAATCATTTATTATCCATGCTAGAATTGTATTTATTGGAAACTCAAATACATGTGTGGATACATAGACAACACACTGTCCCTGGTAAGCCTCTAGTTGACTAGTTCGTTGATCAAAGATGGTCAAGGTTTCCTGACCATAGGCAAGTGTTGTCACTTGATAACGGGATCATGTCAATAGGAGAATCATGTGATGGACAAGACCCAAATTATAAACATAGCATATTGATCGTGTCATTTTATTGTTATTGTTTTCTGCGTGTCAAGTATTTATTCCTATGACCATGAGATCATATAAGCCACTGGCACCGGAGGAATACCTTTGTGTATCAAACGTCACAACGTAATTGGGTGACTACAAACGTACTCTACATGTATCTCCGAAGGTGTCCATTGAGTTAGTATGGATCAAGACTGGGATTTGTCACTCCGTTTGACGGAGAGGTATCTCGGGGCCCACTCAGTCATACAACATCACACACAAGCCTTGCAAGCAATGTGACTAAGTGTAAGTCACGGGATCTTGTATTACGGAACGAGTAAAGAGACTTGTCGGTAACGAGATTGAAATAGGTATGCGGGTACCGACAATCAAATCTCGGGCAAGTAACATACCAAAGGACAAAGGGAATGACATACGAGATTATATTTATCCTTGACACTGAGGTTCAACCGATAAGATCTTCGGAGAATATGTAGGATCCAATATGGGCATCCAGGTCCCGCTTTGTATATTGACTGAGGAGTGCCTTGGGGCATGTCTACATAGTTCTCGAACCCGTAGGGTCTGCACACTTAAGGTTCGATGATGTTTTTAGTATAGTTGAGTTATATGTGTGGTTACCGAATGTTGTTCGGAGTCCCGGATGAGATCACGGATGTCACGAGGGTTTCAAGAATGGTCCGGAAACTAAGATTGATATATAGGATGGCTTCATTTGGTTACCAGAAGGTTTTCAGGCATTACCGGGATTGTACCGGGAGTGACCTTAGGGGTGGTGCAGCAGCCCTTAGTGGGCTGGTGGGACAGCCCAAGAGGGCCTTGGCACCAAGAGAAGAAAACCAAAGAAAGAAAAAAAGGGGAGGTGGGAAGGAAGAGAAGGACTCCACTTTCCAATCCTAATTGGAGTAGGATTCCTCCTCCTCCTCCTAGCCGGCGCACCCTTGAGGGATTGGCCCTCAAGGCAAGCCTCCTTCCCCTCCCTCCTATATATAGTGGTGATTTAGGGCTGATTTGAGACAACTTTTTCCACGTGCAACTCAGATCTAGACACCATAGTTCTTCCTCTAGATCATACTTCTGCGGAGCTCGGGCGGAGCCCTGCAGGAGTAGATCGTCACCACCACCGGAGCGCTGTCACGCTGCCGGAGAACTCATCTACTTCTCCCTCTTGCTTGCTAGATCAAGAAGGCTGAGATCATCGTCGAGTTGTACGTGTGTTGAACGCGGAGGTGTCGTCCGTTCAGCGCTAGATCGGAACGGATCGTGGGTGGGATCGCGGGACGGTTCGTGGGGCGGTTCGAGGGACGTGAAGACGTTCCACTACATCAACCGCGTTTCTTAATGCTTCCTGCTGTACGATCTACAAGGGTACGTAGATCCAAATCTCCTCTCGTAGATGGACATCACCATGATAGGTCTTCGTGTGCGTAGGATTTTTTTTGTTTCCCATGCAACGTTCCCCAACAGTGGCATCATGAGCTAGGTTCATGCGTAGATGTTATCTCGAGTAGAACACAAAAGGTTTTGTGGACGGTGATGTTCGATTTGCTGCCCTCCTTAGTCTTTTCTCTATTTGGCGGTAGCGTTGGATTGAAGCGGCCCGGACCGACATTATTCGTACGCTTACGGAATACTGGTTTCATCGCTTGACATGCAACCTCGTTGCATAAAGTTGACTGGATTTGACCGAGGCGGTCCTTGGAGAGGTTAAATAGCAATTTGCACATCTCCGTTGTGGTTGTTGCGTAAGTAAGATGCGATCATACTAGATACCCATAGCAGACACGTAAAACATGCAACAACAAATTAGAGGACGTCTAACTTGTTTTTGCAGGGTATGCTTGTGATATGATATGGCCAATGACGCGATATGATATATTGGATGTATGAGATGATCATGTTGTAATAGTTAATATCGACTTGCACGTCGATGCTACGGCAACCGGCAGGAGCCATAGGGTTGTCATCAAACTAACGTTTGTGTTTGCAGATGCGTTTACTATATTGCTAGGTCGTAGCTTTAGTAGTAATAGCATAAGTAGCAAGGCAACCTTGATGGTGACACGTTGATGGAGATCATGGTGTGGCGCCGGTGACAAGAAGATCATGCCGGTGCTTGAGTGATGGAGATCAAGAAGCACAAGATGATGGCCATATCATCTCACTTATGAATTGCATGTGATGTTAATCCTTTTATGCACATTGTTTTGCTTAGAACGACATTAGCATTATGAGGTGATCTATCACTAAAATTTCAAGACGAAATTGTGTTCTCCCCGACCGTGCACCATTGCTACAGTTCGTCGTTTCGAGACAACACGTGATGATCGGGTGTGATAGACTCAACGTTCACATACAACGGGTGCAAAACAGTTGCACACGTGGAACACTCGGGTTAAGCTTGACGAGCCTAGCATGTGCATACATGGACTCGGAACACATGAGACCAAAAGATCGAGGATGAATCATATAGTTGATATGATTAGCATAGAGATGCTTACCACTGAAGCTGTACTCAACTCATGTGATGATCGGACTTGAGTTAGTGAATTTGGATCATGTACCACTCAAATGACTAGAGAGATGTACTTTTTGAGTGTGAGTTCTTAAGTAATATGATTAATTGAACTAATTATCATGAACATATTCTAATGGTCTTTGCGAATTATGATGTAGCTTGCGCAATAGCTCTACCATTTTTTATATGTTCCTAGAGAAAACTAAGGATTATCCTCATTGCTGCACAGAAGGCTTATGTCCTTAATGCACCACTCGGTGTGCTGCACCTCGAGCGTCGTCTGTGGATGTTGCGAACATCTGACATACACGTTTTTGATGACTACGTGATAGTTCAGTGCGTAATACTTAATGGCTTAGAAGCAAGGCGCCAAAGACGTTTTGAAACATCGAGGAACATAAGAGATGTCCTAAGAAATGAAATTGAGTTTCATGCTCGTGCCCATGTTGAGAGGTAAGAGACCGCCGACAAGATTCTTTGTCTACAAAGTAAAGGAGAAAAGTTCAATCGTTGAGCATGTGCTCAGATTGTCTGAGTGCAACAATCGCTTGAATCAAGTGGGAGTTAATCCTCCAGATGAGATAGTGATGGTTCTCCAAAGACACTACCACCAAGATGCTAGAACTTTGTGATGAACTATAACATATCAAGGATAGATATGATGATCCTTGAATGATTCGCAATGTTTGACACTGCGAAAGTAGAAATCAAGAAGGAGCATCAATTGTTGATGGTTAGTAAAACCACTAGTTTCAAGAAGGGCAAGGGCTAGAAGGGATACTTCATGAAACAACAAACCAGTTGATACTCTAATAAAGAAACCCAAGATTGAACCCAAACCCGAGACTAAGTGCTTATGTTATGAGGGAAACGGTCACTGAGGCGGAGCTACCCTAGATACTTGGTAGATAAGAAGGCTGGCAAAGTAGAAAGATGTATATTTGATATACATGATATTGACGTGTACTCTACTAGTACTCCTAGTAGCACGAGGGTATTGGATACCGGTTCGGTTGCTAAGTGATTAGTAACTCAAAATGAAAGCTGTGGTATAAACAAAGACTAGCTAAAGGAGAGGTGACGATACGTGTTGGAAGTGTTTCCAAGGTTGATGTGATCAAACATTGCACGCTCCCTCTACCATCGGGATTGGTGTTAAACCTAAATAATTCTTATTTGGTGTTTGCGTTGAGCATGAACATGATTGGATCGTGTTTATTACAATACGATTATTCATTTAAAGAGAATAATGGTTATTCTATTTGCGTGAATAATTACCTTCAATGGTTTATTGAATCTCGATTGTAGTGTTACACATGTTCATAATATTGATGCCAAAAGATACAAAGTAATAATGATAGTACCACTTAGTTGTGGCACTGCCACTTGAGTCATGTTGGTATAAAATGCATGAAGAAGCTCCATGCTGATGTATCTTTGTACTCACTCATTTTTGAAACGTTTGAGACATGCAAACCATACCTGTTGGTATAAATGCATGAAGAAGCTCCATAGAGATGGATCGTTTGGGCTCACTTGATTTTGAATCACTTGAGACATGCAAATCATGCCACATGAAACAAGAGAGTAACTTGTTGGGAGTAATACATTTTTTGATGTGTGCAGTCCAATAAGTGTTGAGGCACGCACTGGATATCGTTATGTTCTTACTTCACTGACGATTTGAGTAGATACAGGAGTATTTACTTGATGAATCACAAGTCTGAAATATTGAAAAGTTCAAAGTTGCTTCAGAGTGAAGATCATCGTGACAAGAGGATAAACTGTCTACGAAATGATCATAGGGATGAATATCTGAGTTACGAGTTTTGGTACATAGTTAAGACAATGTGGAAATTGTTTCGCAATTGATGCTACCCAGAACACCATAGTGTGATGGTGTGTCCGAACGTCATAGCCATGCCCTATTTTGATATGGTGCATACTATGATGTCTCTTATCGAATTACCACTATCGTTTATGGGTTATGCATTAGAGACAACATCATTCACTTTAAATTGGGCACCGCGTATTTCCGTTGAGATGACACAGTATAGAATATGGTTTGGAGAAACCTAAGTTGTCGTTTCTTAAAAAGTTTTGGGTTGCGACGCTTATGTGAAAAAGTTTCAATCTGATAAGCTCGAACCCAAAGCGGATAAATGCATCTTCATAGGATATCCAAAACAGTTGGATACATCTCCTATCTCAGATCCGGAAGCAAAGTGTTTGTTTCTAGAAACGGGTCCTTTCTCGAGGAAAGGTTTCTCTCGAAAGAATTGAGTGGGAGGGTGGTAGAACTTGATGAGGTTAGTGAGCCGTCACTTCAACCAGTGTGTAGCAGGGTGAAGGAAGATGTTCTTGTGGCGCCTACACCAATTGAAGAGGAAGCTGATAATGGTGATCATTAGAGCTTCGGATCAAGTTACTACAAACCTCGTAGGTAGACAAGGTCGCGTACTACTATAGAGTGGTATGGTAACCCTGTCTTGGAGGTCATATTGTTGAACAACAATGAACCTACGAGCTATGGAGAAGCGATGGTGGGACCGGATTCCGACAAATTTCCGACAAATGGCTGGAGGCCATGAAATCTGATGGAGATAGACCAATCCGATGGAAAACCGATGGAGATAGACCAATCCGATGGAAATCCGATGTATGAAAACAAAGTGTAGACTTTGGAAGAACTACTTGATGGAAGTAAGACTATTAAGTAAAGATGGATCTTTAAAAGGAAGACATACGATGATGGTGAAAAGTCACCATTAAGAAAAGCTCGACTTGTCGCAAAGATGTTTCCAACAAGATCAAAGAGTTAACGATGATGAGACTTTCTCACTCGTAGCGATGCTAAAAGTCTGCTGGAATTATGTTAGCAATTGCTGCATTATTTATGAAATATTGCACATAGTATGTCAAAACATTGTTTCCTCGACGGTTTCCTTGAGGAAAAGTTGTATGTGATACAACCAGAAGGTCTTGTCGATCCTCAGGATACTAACAAGTATGCAAGCTCCAACGATCCTTCTATGGACTGGTGCAAGCATCTCGGAGTTGGAATATACGCTTTGATGAGATAATCAAAGCTTTTGGGTTTGTACAAGGTTTATGAGAAACTTGTATTTCCAAAGAAGTGAGTGGGAGCACTATAGAATTTCTGATAAGTATATGTGGTTGACATATTGTTAATCAGAAGTAATGTAGAATTTCTATAAAGCATAAAGGTTGTTTGAAAGGGGTTTTTCAAAGGAAGACCTGGATATAGCTACTTGAATATTGAGCATCAAGATCTATGGAGATAGATCAAAATTCTAAACATAACTTTCAAATGAAATGCATGCCTTGACAAGTTTTTGATGGAGTTCAAAATAGATCAGCAAAGAAGGAGTTCTTGGCTGTGTTGTAAGGTGTGAATATGAGTAAGACTCAAAATCCCGAACACGGAAGAAGAAAGAGAAATGATGGAGGTCGTCCCCTATGCCTTAGTCGTAGAATCTATAGTATGTCATGCTGTGTATCGCACCTGATGTCTGACTTGCCACAAGTCTGTTAAGAGGTACATAGAGAGATCCAGGATTGAATCACTGAACAGCGGTCAAAGTTATCCTTAGTAACTAATGGATTAAGGAATTTTTGTCGATCATGGAGGTGGTTATAGAGTTCGTCGTAAAGGGTTACGTTGATGCAAGCTTTGACACTAATCTGAATAGCTATAAGTAGTAAAACGGATTCGTATAGTAGAGTAGATATTTGGAGTATTTACGAATAGCACGTAGTAGCAGCATCTATAAGATGACATAAAGATTTGTAAAGCACACACGGATCTGAAAGATTCAGAGCCGTTGACTAAAACCTCTCTCACGAGCAAGACGTGATTAGACCCCAGAACTATATGGGTGTTGGATTCGTTAAAATCACATGGTGATGTGAACTAGATTATTGACTCTAGTGCAAGTGGGAGACTATTGGAAATATGCCCTAGAGGCAATAATAAATTAGTTATTATCATATTTCCTTGTTCATAATAATCGTTTATTATCCATGCTAGAATTGTATTGATTGGAAACTCAAATACATGTGTGGATACATAGACAACACACTGTCCCTAGTAAGCCTCTAGTTGACTAGTTCGTTGATCAAAGATGGTCAAGGTTTCCTGGCCATAGGAAAGTGTTGTCACTTGATAACGGATCACATCATTAGGAGAATCATGTGATGGACAAGACCCAAATTATATATGTAGCATATTGATCGTGTCATTTTATTGCTATTGTTTTTAGCGTGTCAAATATTTATTCCTATGACCATGAGATCATATAACCCATTGGCACCGGAGGAATACCTTGTGTGTATCAAACGTCACAACGTAACTGGGTGACTATAAAGGTACTCTACAGGTATATTCGAAGGTGTCCGTTGAGTTAGTATGGATCAAGATTGGGATCTGTCACTCCGTGTGACGGAGAGGTATCTCGGGGCCCACTCGGTAATACAACATAACACACAAGCCTTGCAAGCAATGTGACTAAGTGCAAGTCACGGGATCTTGTAATACGGAACTAGTAAAGAGACTTGCCGGTAACGAGATTGAAATAGGTATGCGGTTACCGATGATCAAATATCGGGCAAGTAACATACCGAAGGACAAAGGGAATGACATACGGGATTATATGAATCCTTGACACTGAGGTTGAACTTATAAAATCTTCGGAGAATATGTAGGATCCAATATGGGCATCCAGGTCCCGCTATTGGATATTTACCAAGGAGTGCCTCGAGGCATGTCTACATAGTTCTCGAACCCGCAGGGTGTGCACACTTAAGGTTCGATGATGTTTTTAGTATAGTTGAGTTATATGTGTAGTTACCGAATGTTGTTCGGAGTCCCGGATGAGATCATGGAAGTCACGAGGGTTTCCGGAATGGTCCGGAAACGAAGCTTGATATATAGGATGGCTTCATTTGGTTACCGGAAGGCTTTCGCGCATTACCGGGATTGTACCGGGAGTGACGAATGGGTTCTGGAAGTTCACCGGGAGGGGGGCAACCCACCCGGGGGAACCCCAATGACCTTAGGGGTGGCGCACCAGCCCTTAGTGGGCTGGTGGGACAGCCCAAGAGGGTCTTGGCACCAAGAGAAGAAAACCAAAGAAAGAAAAAAAGGGAGGTGGGAAGGAAGAGAAGGACTCCACTTTCCAATCCTAATTGGAGTAGGATTCCTCCTCCTCCTCCTAGCCGGCGCACCCTTGAGGGCTTGGACCTCAAGGCAAGCCTCCTTCCCCTCCCTCCTATATATAGTGGTGATTTAGGGCTGATTTGAGACAACTCAGATCTAGACACCATAGTTTTTCCTCTAGATCATATTTCTGCGGAGCTCGGGCGGAGCCCTGCAGGAGTAGATCGTCACCACCACCGGAGCACCGTCATGCTGCCGGAGAACTCATCTATTTCTCTGTCTTTCTTGCTGGATCAAGAAGGCTGAGATCATCGTCGAGTTATACGTGTGCTGAACGCGGAGGTGCCGCCCGTTTGGCGCTAGATCGGAACGTATCGTGGGACGGAACGTTCCCCAACAACGTTCCCCAACATTTATAATATCATTTCACCACGTTGTTTAGCATCAAAATTGACTTTCTTAGAAGATGGAAGAAGCAACAAATCAATAGGTGCATAGTGAATGAAACCATACGCAATTTCAAAATGTCACATCTTGGTAGTAGAATGCAATGAATGATTATAAGTTAATTCAATATCAGGAAAGCGTTCTTCCCACATTTTCAAGTTATCCTTCAAAACATCCCTAAGCATAGTAGACAATGATATGTTGAATATTTCCATTTGTCAAGCGGTATGGGGGTAACATGTAGTATTAAAAAGCAGTTTAGTCTCCAACTTAGCCAATAAATATCTGCAAAAGTGGCTAAGAAATTTAGCATCATGATCTGAAACAATTGTATTTGAACACTATGCAAGCGAATAATTTCATGAAATAACAAATCAGCAACATTAGTAGCATCATCACTTTTATTACATGGTATAAAGTGTGCCATTTTTGATAATATATCCATGACAACCAATATGCTACCCCTCCCCTTCTTTCTTCAGGATAAACCTAAAAAAAGTCCATAGATATATCCTCCCAAGGGACACTAGGTACACGCAAAGGCATATATAAACCATGAGGATTGATTCATGACTTAACTTTTTGACTTGTAGTGCAGCGAGCAACAAAATGCTCTATATCCCGTCTCATCTTTGGCCAAAATAAATGTGTAGCAAGTACGTTCTCCGTCTTCTTCACGCCAAAGTGTCCCATGAGTCCTCCTCCATGCGCCTCCTGCAACAACAAAAGACGAACGGAGCTAGCTGGAATGAATAGCTTGTTAGCACATAACACAAATCCACCATTAATGATGAACTTGTTCCATGTTCTCCCTTGTTTAAAATTCTGCAACACATCTTTAAATTCAACATCATGCACATATTGATCTTTCATGGTTTCCAAACCATATAGTTTAAAATCACAGTACTCCAGGAATGGCTAGTAGTGGCGGGCTCCAAATGGCCACTAGTGGCGGGCGAGGATCTCAGGGGCGCCCGCCACAGACCTTCTGCCACTTCTATAATGCCATTAGTGGTGGGCAGGCTGCCCACCACTATTAATCGTTTAACAGTGGCAGGCGCAAAAGCTTGCCGCTACTGGTATCTCAAATACCACTAGCGGTTTTAGTTTCTACTAGTGGCGTGTACCTAGTCCTGCCCGCCACTACTAGTAGGTTGAGGATTTAAAAAATATACATGTATTTTACTACATAAAGTACTATACTATACATAGTATAGTTCACATCCTCAATGCAGCATGCACAAATTAAGACCATTTCAGTTTATACACACAAATTAACATCTCCATGTACACCATCACACCATCACCTTGTTCTGACTGGAAATTAATTTTGCTAAAAATTTATCCTTACAAAGACGCCACACCTCTATAATGCCTCTTTGCTTAGCAAACCAAACGCCTAAATGAGTTGCATCAACTAAAGAAAGTCAAAAGCACCAAAGGCACGCAACCACCACCATCCTCTTACCAAACCTACATACAACATAGAATGGAAAGTTGAGGTCGCAATCAAGGTTGTCATCTTGGCCTTGGTGTCCCGGTCGTACTCTACATGGAGCTGAGCGCCTTTTTCAAACACAATTATATCAGTATACAACACGGAAATCATCAACTCAATAAAGCCTAAATCAGTTTTTACACTTGAAGCAAGATGTATGCATACTGGAGAAAATCAATGAAGCCAGTTTTACATGCATGTATCCTTCTTGCCAATTGTAAAATAAAAGATAATAAGATTATGTTCCTTTTTTGCATAGGGTTAGGGTTAATCCAGCTAGTCCTCAACTTTAATTCACCTCACTTCCGATGAGATGTGCATAAAAAATAATATGAAAGTAGCACAACTGGATGTAATATAATCAGATGCGACTAAGGAGCACGTAATAGCGCAACTGGATATATATAATATAACAATAACACTAACTATTTAGATTAATATTGTATACTTCAAAAAATCACTATAGAGTGGCAACCTATTGCTGAAATGCGTAGTACATATTGTAGTACTTTTATGGAAGAACATGAAATGCATGTATTTATTTGTTAGGTACCATAGTTTATTCGAAGAAAGAACTCCAGCGTAGTTCCTTGCATCTATACCACAAATAGTTAGTGTGGTGTATTTCAAAAAATTTACAGCCATATACTTGCTCCTATTATCTAATCAGTACGTCCTTCAAAATAGATACATATATTAGGATGTTTTTTACTAGTGTTAGACGAATTTTTCATTATTTCCAAACTAAGTATGAATTTGGAATGCATGGTATTTGAATATATTATTCTAAAATGTACCCAAATTATTTAGGTAGCACCTACCAATTTTGATATAAAATAGTTGATAATCCCCAAGTGCAAGGAATCATCGTAGCTCTTTCCAAAGATGGAAATGATAAGTACGGAGTGTCGAACCCATAAGGAGCTGAAGGTCAGATCAATATTATCTCAAGTCCTATCTGCCATTGATACGACTCTACATACACCGAACGTTCGCTTCTATCTAGTAACAAGAATTAAAACTATATTGTGGGTATAAAGGGGATAGCTTTGCATAAAATTGGAGAACAGAAATATGAAAATAGTGACCGCCTAAATAAAGTTAGAATATATTACAATATATTACAAATAGAAAGTGTGGAATAATGATGGTATGGTTTGCGGAATCATCCCAGGCAATTGATAACAAGATCGGTAATCATTTTTGCAATTTTATATGAGGGAGAGGCATGAACTAACATACTTCCATACTTGGATTATGTGAACTTATGATTGGATCTCTAGCAAGCATCCGCAACTACTAGAAATCATTAAGGTAAACCCAACTATAGCATTAAACAACATGTCTCCTCTAGTCCCATACGCAAACAACTCCCTTACTCGAGTGTAAGCTTCTGTCGCTCTAGCCACCCACTATAAGCGAATCATGAACATATTGCAAACCCTACAACGAGAATTCCCTCACCTATGCGCGGCATGAAGGGTACCATAGGACAACACCAAAATAAAGCATACACTCAAATCAATCAAGATAATCAATCAACCCAAAGGACAAATGCACAAACATCGTAGGATGGCAGCACATCATTGATTAATAATATGTGGCATGAAACACCATATTCAAGTAGGGGATTACAGCGGGGTGCGGGAAGGATCGTTGAAAACACATGAGGAAGATGATGAAGACGGTGATGTTGATAAAGGCGATCACCCCGGTGATGGTTTCCCCCGGTGGCACTCCGGCGCCACCAGAGAGAGGGGGAGACTCTCCCCCTTAGGCTTCCTCCTCCATGGCCTCTCCCTAGATGTGGAGAGGTTCTCCCCTATGGTCCTTGGGCCCCATGGCTCCCTGAGGGGCGAGAGCCCCTCCGATATTGCATCTCTCTCTCTCTCTCTCTCTCTCTCCGTTTCTCTCATGTTTTCGCTATTGTTTGTTGGGCCTTCACCATTTCTTATATATATGGAGATCCGTTCCTCCGATCAGGCTGAAAGTTTGAGGGGATTTTTACCAGAAAAATAGCTTTCTTGCGGTGAAAGAAGGGACCCAACCGTCTTAAGGGGGAGACACAAGCCATTTGGGTGCGGACAACCCCCCTGGCCTTGCCCTGTCAGCTTGGGCCTCTCTAAGGCACCATGTTATGTTGATTTTTCTTCCCAAAATTCATATATATTCCAATAAAATATGTATAAATTTTTATCGCCTTTGGGCTTTGTTTGATATGGAAGTTCTGTGAAACAAAATATACACAAAAAACAGGAACTCGCACTGGATACTGGATAAGTAGGCTAGTCCCAAAAATAATGTTAAATGTTCCCAAAAGTACATGAAAGTTGTAGAACATTGTCATGAATACTTCATAAATTATCTATACATTGGACACGTATCAACATTCCCAAGCTTAATTCTTCCTCTTCCTCGAGTAGGTAAATGATAAAAAAATAATTTATGAAGTGTGAATGCTAGCATAGTATATAAGTCTGATAAATGTTACCTCCAATCACTTCTTCTAGCATCATAAATCGACAACTCTTTTCTTATAGAACTTCTCATGATCAAGTACTAAACTTTTCACATGTTCAAGTATAGACATAAACTTTCTTGAAAACTAGCAAACTATGTTTTCAGTCAACAAACAATAAGAATTCATCTTATTTTAGGAAGGTTCTATGTAAGAGCTTTGATTTGGCAAATTCCACATACTAAACTATCATTTAGTCTTCCATGATTGGTGACACTCAAGGCATATTTTTAGAACAAGCAGTTTCAATAAAGCAAATAGGAAGATAGGGGCTTAATGTTCCGCCTCCCAACTCATTTATCTCAGTGATAATGTCAACAATAATGAATCATGATCACCTATATCCAACTCGATATATGTGCCTCGTTCTTTCCCCACCACATGATGCCTGCCAACTAAAGAATTAATAAATAGAATGGAATAGGGATGAACATTATTGTCTCTTGCATAAAATTAAATGTACAAAAGTAAAAGATAAGCCCTTCATAAAGGGAAGCAGAGGTTGTCGTGCACTTTTTATTTTTGAATGTGCAATCTCTTAATGAAAAGGAACGTCACTTTATATCCCCCCTTATGATAGCAAACTTTGTAATGCAGTTTGTCGCTTTTATTTCTTTGCCATCACAAGATCATACAAAGCTTATTTTCCCTTAGAACAAAAGATCATACATGTTTATGAGCAATTTTTATTGCTTTGTGAACCGATGACAACTTACTTGAAGGATCTTATTCAATCCATAGGTAAGTATGGTGGACTCTCATGGCAAGAAACTAGGTTTAAGGGTTGTGGATGCACAAGTAGTATCTCTACTTAGTGCGAATTGTTGGGCTAGCAAATGATCTAAAGCAAGCATCACATCTTAGAGTATGCATGACAATATAACTTCTATGTGAATATAAGAAAACATAACCATTACGTTATCTTCCTTATCCAACGTCAACTACTTGATCAAGTTTGGAAATAATTAATGAGGACTCACAATCATAGAAGATGTCCAAGATAGTATATTTGTATGCAAAATCTCTCTTCCTTCAGTACTCTTTCATGAATTGTTTAAGTGACCAATGCTATGTTTTCTAACCTCCAATAAATTGTATTTCTTATACACTTAGTATGTGAAATCACTACTCCCCATGGGACAGGCATATGAAGCATATATAATTTCATTCTTTATGACGTTCACTTCATTAAACATTTTCTCTTAGGATATAAGTGGAGCACAAGAGTGATCATCAAAATATTCTCAAAAAGATATAAGTGAAGTTCATAGAGCATTCTTCAATGAATATAGAGAGACCAATATCCAAGATCAAAATATATAAGTGAAGCATACGAAGTATTCTATAAAGCCATACTCAAAAGATTTAAGTGAAGCACATGAAGCATTATATAAATCAGCCAAGGATTATCTCATACCAGCATGGTGCATAGAACAAAAGGGAATTGTAAACACAAAATATGCTCCAAGAATACCACATGTGAAAGAATGAAAACTTAGGATCAACATTGACTAACCGATAATTATTGATGAAGAGAGGTGGGATGCGTAGCATCCCCAAACTTATATGCTTGAAAATTCTTGTAATACTTACTCAGGATTCCTTGGGTATCCCCAATCTTAAGATTTTGTATCCCCTTCAATCCTCTCATATCCCGGATTCACCTAGGTCTCAAAAACTTCATCCACACAAAACTTGAAAAGAACTTGTGAGATAGGTTAGTACTAAGAATAAATCAAAACTTCATGTGCTGCCAAGACAAGTTGCATAATAATTAAAATAATTAGGTATTGTATACTATTGTTTCCACAATTTATACCTACCAATATAAGAAATGAAAACTCTAGGATAAGTAGATAACAAAACTATGACAACAAACTGTCCAAACAAAAGAGTTTATAGTAATCAATTTAAACAGTATACTTATGTATCTCCTAAAATTCTGAACATTTAGGACAGTCTAAACAATTTGTATGGCAGTACTGTAAATGTTTCATAAACTTTCCATCTTCGAGTAAAATTACATAATTGAAATACTACAACAAACGTTTCTGTTTTCATACAGCACACCTCACACATGTAATTCAAGCGTTCTTAAGGCAATTTTTGAAACTTTCTATTGAAAAACAAGATTATAAATAACATCAAGAAAATATTAACATAATATAATGACGCTCCAAGCAAAACACATATTATGTGATGAATACAAATATAGCTCCAAGAAAGATTTACAAATAGTGTTGAAGACGAAAGAGGGGATGCCATCCGGGGCATCC